>NC_057713.1:100477616-100513596 GCF_004010195.1 Chiloscyllium plagiosum | reverse complement strand
GACCTCTCCGCCCCCACCCCACTCCGGCCTATCACCCTCACCTTGACCTCCTTCCACCTATCGCATTTCCAACACCCCTCCCCCAAGTCCCTCCTCCCTACCTTTTATCTTAGCCTGCTGGACACACTTTCCTCATTCCTGAAGAAGGGCTTATGCCCGAAACATCGATTCTCCTGTTCCTTGGATGCTGCCTGACCTGCTGCGCTTTTCCAGCAACACATTTTCAGCTCTGATCTCCAGCATCTGTAGTCCTCACTTTCTCTACTTAGACAGGAAAGGTCAGCTTAAAACAATGGAGATGAAGGCTGAAGGTAGAGATAGTGTTGTGAATACCCCACTATCAGAAGAGGTATCTGGGGCATATGAGAAGGTGAAGAAAATCATCTTCAGTACATATAAGCTTCTGCCAGAAGCCTACAGCCAGTGTTTCAGGAATCTAAGGAGGGACCTTGGTCAAACCTACATTTGAGTTTGAAAGGATCAAATAAAATAATTTTGATAGGTGGATAAGGGCATTAAAAATAGGTTTGCTCTATGATGCTCTTAGACAATTATTGTGGAGGAGTTCAAAAGTTTACTTCCTAAAGTAGTGAGAACTCATGTTTCATGTAGAGGGTGATGGAGGTTGGTACAGTTATAACATTTAAAGGCACCTGGGAGGGGACATGAATAGGAAGGGTTTAGAGGGATATGGGCCAAGTGCTGGCAAATGAGACTCAATCAGGTTAGGATAGCTGGTCAGCTGCCCCACTCACTGAATTGCTGAAGAAAGGCAAGAAGTTTCAGTGGAAAGCAGGTTATCAGAAGGCATTTGACAGCCTGAAATCTGTATTAACCACATCTAATTACACAAAAGCCATTCAAGGTGACTCAGTGCGAGTGTTGGTGCTGTGCTCTTACAGGTAGACGACAAGAAAATAGAAAGACCTATTGGGTATTTCTCCAGGAAATTGAACATTCATCAGCAGAAATATTTGACATTTGAGAAGAAGATTTTGAGCTTGGTGTTGGTGTTACAATGTTCACGTTACCAGTAATGTATCTGAGACCATCATATACACATTATAATCCATTGAAATTTGTGGAGAAATTTAAGGACAAAAAATCCAGGCTGTTTAGAAGGAGCTTGTTATGATAGCCTTCAATTTGAAAATTGTGCATGTGGCAGGATGAGAAAATAAGATTTCCATTGCCTTATCGAGACTTGAATGAGAAACCGAGAAGTTTGTTGGCAGGAGTTAATCTGTTATTGAATTTTTTCAGTTCACTCTTAATCTTGGCAGCTTTCTGTTGGAGAGACTTCCTGATTTCTATTACTCTGTGCCAAGATGTCCATTCTGACAGCCTGGCTCTAATTTTAAGATTGTCCTTTCATTTTGCAATGCTCCCATCAGGGTAAATAGTTTCTGTTTACTGATCAGGCACCCTATCATACTTATAGTAAAGCTGTTTCTGTAAAAGCAAATTGTCATGATTTTATGTTCAATGCATATTGAACTATTAGAGTTTGTATTCTTGTAACTGTTTTAAAACAACTGAATACTTTGCTCGGCTGTTTCAGAAAGAATTGAAAAGTTAACCATGTCGATGTGGGACTGGAGTCACATAGGCCAAGTTTACTTCCTTCAAGAATTAGTGAACCAGAGGTACTAACAATTCTGGGAAAACACAGTATAGGAATCTATATTTGGAAATGGAGCAAGTTGGTTAACATATTTCAGAAAGGGCCTTAGTCAATTTAGAGCAGGAATTTCTACCGAAAACACTAACCTACTTCTCTCTTCTCAGGCACAGGCAACACTGTAATATTGTTGTTTGTATGCTTTTATTGCAGATGTCCAATATTTGCAGGGTTTTTTTTTGTTTACAAAGGCTGACCTCTCTAGTATCAAAAGATGGGTTTCAGGATGCCCACTTAGGACTGTTGGAATCTAGCCTGACTGCTTATGGCTATACATGCAGTGCAAATTTAGTAACAGTCGTCATGCTAAATAAGAAAAGACAATATAATGAGCTAAGAGATCACAGCTACACCTTGTGGTGAATATATTGGAGACAACCACTGGAAAATATCCAGCAATTCTGGCTGATGTTACAATCATAGATCACATCAATGGACCCTCTTACCATATGTAAACTCTAACATTATTGCATTTATTTCTCTTATTGTGTGAATTGTGACTCAGTGGGTGCTTCTGAATAATGACAGTTCATGTCTGCTCCAGAGATGTGACACACAGTCTAGGGTGACCTTGCAATATTGTCATGATGCTGTCACTTTAACAAGGTTATTTTGTCCTTGTGTGTTTTCAAGAGAGATCGTAAAGACAGAGGTGACTAAGATTAACAATGGCAGGAGAGTAGCCAGTTCTCTCAGTTCAGGTTTATGTTTTCTAGTTTGGTTTAGCTGTAGCAATCAGAAGATGCTGGAGTCCGGAAATGTTCTGATTGGCTTTTCCCTCTGAAAACTCTTTCTAAGTTGTTCCCTCCTGCCTGTAAAATCTTTGTTTAAATTTACCTTTTGCCAAGGGGTGCGTTTATGGGATGTGTTAAGGATTGGAACAGCTTCTTAGTTAAGTTGCTGTATTGGGACAGTTAAGTTTTCCAATTGTTGTTATTCTAAATTCCATTTTCTTTTGTTCATGTTTCAATTATAGTGTTTAAATAAATCCTGTTTTGCTTAAAGCCTAGTGGTTTGACCAGCTGCATCACACATGGGATATCAAAGTTTATGCCTCCCTTTAAAATAAGAAAATGTTAGGCTGCCTTCTTAGAATATTTTGAGGGGGCCTGGCCTGATCCCTAACAATGTATTATCAATAAAATGGAGTAATGTCAGACCTCTGGTCTTTTGGATGAGACACGCAGTACAGTAATGAAGGATAATATTGAATTTACAAAACAAGCATATGATTTAGCCAAAACAGTAGCAAGTCTGATGGATTGGTAGAGCTTTAAAAATTAGCAAAGGATAGCTCAAAGAGGAGGAAAGTAGAATATGAATGTAATTAGCAACTTTTAAAAACGTATTCAAAGAGTATCTACAAGTGTATAAAAATGAAGAGATTAGCAAAAGCAAATTGGGTTGTTTAGAGCAAAGAGAGATTATAAAATGGGGAAGAAGGAAATGGTGTTGACTTTCAATAAATTTTTTTGTCTTTCTTTCAGAAAAGAAAACTCTTCACGTAAAAGTGAAACTATTGGCAAGTTAACTTGACATCAGTAGTAGGGAAAGTGCTGGAGTCTGATATTAGGTGCAAGTCAAGGGCCCCTTGATAATCATATAATTAGGCAGAGCCCATGCTGTTTTGTGGAAAATAAATCATATTTACAAATATATTTTTAATAATGCAACTGACTAGGAGATAAAGGGTAACCAATAGTTGTAGTCAGTTTGGATTTTCAGAACAAATTTGATTGGGTTCCCAAGTAAGGTTGTTACACAAAATTAGGGCTTGTTGACCTGGGGGTGATATAGAATCATGGAGACATACAGCATGGAAACAGACCCTTTGGTCCAACAGATCCATGCTGACCATAATCCTAAATTAAGCCAGTCACACCTGCCTGCTCCTGACCCATATCCCTGCAAAACCTTTCCTGTTCATGTACTTCTACAAATGATTTTTAAATATTGTAATTGTACCTGAGTCCACCACTTCCTCTGGATTGTCCTGTACAACCTCAAAATGACTTCCCAACTCCTATACTCAAAGGACTGAGCAATGAAGGCAAACGTGCCAAACGCCTCTTTAATTACCCTGTCTATATGTGACACAAATTTCGAAGAAGCACCTGAACTCTTATGTCCCTCTGTTCCACAACACTACCCAAGGCCCTACCATTAATTATACAAACCCTACCCTTGTTTTACCAAAATGCAATGCCTCACATTTATCCAGACTGAACTTCATTTGCCATTTTTCAGCCCACTGATCCTTTGTAATCTTAGAAAACCTTTTTCACTTCAGGGAGGAAGAAAGCTGAAAGGGAGCAAAATTTTTGAAACCCAGCCAACAATTTCTAAGTCACACCAGTTGAGGGAAAACTCAGTAGAGGACTCAACAGGGTAAATACAAGAAGCATGTTCAGAACCAGAGGGGACAGGGAGGACCGTTTAGGAAGGGGGGGAGGAGAAGTATCTTCATCCAGAGAATGGGTGAGTCTTGTCTGCCACAGAGAGTGGGTGTGGCCAAAACAGTGAATCTTTTCAAGAAGGAGTTAGATATAGCTCTCAAGGCTAAAGGGATCAAAGGTAATGAGGAGAAAATGGGATTGGGTACTGAGTTGGGTGATCAGTCATAATCATACCAAGGTATACAAAGTTATGAGCCAAGTGCTAAAAAATGAGATTAGAATTATTAACTGCTTGCTTTTGATAGGCGCAGACTCGAAGGGCCTTTTTTGCTGTGCTGTTAAACCTCTACTGAATTAAGGAGTACACTAGAAGAACCGAATGCCCTACTCCTACCCCTAATCCCTATGTTTTTAGATTTTTGACAAGAATCGTGTCAGATTCCCATGGAAATCTATGACAGAAATAAAAACCGTCAGCTCCAACTTGGTCTGCCATGTTAACATGGATTGAGAGTTGATAAACAGAAAACAGTAGAAATAAACAAGTCACTTTAGAATCAACAACTTGTAACTCGTGGAATGTCACAAAGGTCAGTACTTAGGCCTAAGTTATTTATAATCTGCACCAACAACTTTAGCAGAGCTTGGAGCAACCTGTCTAAATTTGCTGACATACAGCTTACTTTTACAGCTAGCTTTGTGTGGAGGACACAAAATGACTGCAATGAGATGCAAAGAGGTTAAGGTTGGATAAGAAAACAGTTTGAGAGTAATGTGGAGAAATGTGAAATTGTTCATTTTGCCAGGAAGAAATGAAAGCAGAACTTTCTTTAAGCAGTGAGAGATTGGTAAATATTTATACACGTAGGTACTGTGTCCATAAATCACAAAGTTGGTATTCAGTTATAGTAAGTAATTAGGTAAGTAAAAGGTATGTTGCACTTAATAGCAAGGGGATTGAAGTATAAGAATGGAGAATTCTTTTGTAATTATTTCTGTGACAGCTGAACTACTGGATACAGTTTTGACCTTACCTTAGACAAAATAGAGTGCGATAGAGCTGCAGGTAATAGATTCCTGCATGAGAGACAGAGATTTAGGACCTATGTTCTCTGGAGTTTTGGAGATGAGAGGTTAAAACAGGGTCTTTTACTCTATCAAGTCCATCTAAAATCTTCCATAGTATTACTTTGAAGAACAGGAATGTTATCCCTAATGCCCAGGATGAATGTTTACCCCACAAACAGCATTGTAAAAATACATATCATCTGGTCATTATCACATTGTTACTCGTACAGGCTTCCCCTGCACCAGTTGGCTGCTTTGTCTTTTATATTACAACAACGATTGTACTTCAACATTGCTTCATGCATTGCTGCTGAAGCACCTTTGGATGTTTTGAGGTCAAAGACACTATTCTTTTAGAAACCTATAAAATTCTGAAAGGGTAAAGTTCTTAGCGGGTTTGACAGTGTTGTTGCTGAGGGTCTGTTTTTCCCAGGCTGGAGAGACGGAACCAAGAGTTTATAGACTCAAGATTTCTTCTCATCTCATTTGGGACTGAGATAAGGAGAAATTCTCTACTCAGAGGGTTATGAATCTCAGGAATTCACTGCTTCAGAAAGCTGTAAATTCTCAACTATTGGACACATTAAAGAATAAGATCAACAGATTTTGGGGGACAATCTGGCTAATGGCGTATTGCAGGAAAGTGCTCTCGATGTAAAGCTTCAGCCATTAACTTACTAAATGGCAATGCTAGCTTGATAAGTAGGTGCACTTCTAATTTCGTATACTGAGGCCTTTTTTTACTCCCTTTGGAAAGAAGAAATTCCTCCTCATGTTTAAGGTATAGATTGGGAGGAATTTCTTCTTCTGAGAGTTGTGAATCTGGAATTGTTTCCCACAGACGGCTGTTGAGGCTAGATTATTAAGTCTATCAAGGCTGAGGTAGGCAGATCTTTAATCAGTAAAGGAATCAAAGGTTATGGGGAAAACACAGGACAATGGAGTTTAGGATTATCAGATCAGCCATGGTCATGTAGAACGGTGAACAGACTTGATGAGCTGAATGGTCTGCTTCTATGCTTTATGGTCATAAGTGAAATAACTATTTCACTATTTAGTAGAAGAGGAGTTCTCCCTAGTGTTCTGTTAATACTTGCATAGGCTTGAGAGGTGCTTTAGAAATGCAGGCATTTGTTAAACTGCAGGTGCAAGTCTCGCACCAACAGTTCAGTGCTAAACCCATCATACTACAATTCACCTGCCAGTACAAATATCTCGAAAGTACATTTCTAATAGTATCTGAAGATAGGAAAGATGTCTTCAGGTTGAGACCTATTTTCAAACATATGAATATGATCAACCTAACAAGTGCAAGACTTCTCAATTCTTGTCTTAGAATGCCTTGTCTCCCCGGGGTACGTTTCTGGAAATCTTGAGCTTGCTCTGTTAGATGGGTGCACTGGAAACCATACTTACAGCATTATTTTTATTTATCTTTTGTTTATCTTATACTTTATTTATCTCACCATTTTTCTGTTTCTCCTAGAATTGGGCATGCCCTCTTCACTCATGCGATGAATGAAGTTCTAAAGGATAGTGGGAAAGTAGACTGTCCTTGTTCTTCAAGGTTTCTTTTGGTGTAATTTGCACCTTTTCCTTTCCTTAACATGCAGGTACAGCAAAGATTTTGTGCAAAATAATCCTAAGGTTCCTAGCTTAACTCTGACATTTTGTACCATTGTATGCTCATAGTAGCTTCCAAGAACACTGATTCCCTGCTTTGTTGCTTCGTGACTTTTGGACTCAAGTGTCCTATTTGTGCTTTATGGCTAAGAAACCTCATTACGCTTCCTGTTGCTTATTACCTCCTTGGTGCTGTTTCATCAAATAAGTTTATCTCCTGCTCTAATATGTTGCTGTTTCTGGAAGAGGAAATTACTTATGCCTGTTCAAGACACACGAATTATCAGCAAATGCTGCCAGTAAGTGAGCCAACTGTCTAAGCCTTGAATCCCAGTGCATCACCTGCTACATTACAACCAACTAACTGCAGAAAATTCACCGGCTCTTTCAGTAGATTGACTCATTGATTTCTTTGTAAATATGCCTTTCTTACCTCTGGTCCAAAGGTTGTCTTGTATGGTAAACCCAATTTACAAGAAGTTTCATAGAGTCAACAAAAAACTCAAGAAGGCTTAAGATAGAGTCAGTAGTGTTCCTGCCAGAGGGGGAGGACGGAGCCGACAGGGCAGGTCCAGATGGAAGGTTTTGGCAGGAGAGTGGAAGTGAAAGTCTGGACATATTAACCTAAGGTACAGATGTCTGTGAAACGGAAAACTTTCTGTCAACTGGGAACCTCTATTAGATCTTTCAACAGCAAAACAAAGGAGAAAATAATTTTACAATGAATAATTATTAAATTATGTAAGGATCAAATAAGTACAAGTTACCAAAGATCGTTCCTCATACAATATTTTACATTTTTACAGCATCCCATTTTCTTTTGGCATTTCCCATTTTAATTGGGATAGGAAGAATGCTGATTCACCTTTCTCCCTCTCCTGCTGAACATTTCTGGGAAAACCAAGGAAGATTGTAATGTGAAATGAAATCAGTCATTCACATGTTGAATATCTCACATCTGGTTTGCCACACTGCTATGGCATCTATGCCGGAAGCGCACAGTGATGAAGACCGGACCTCCCAGTGTACGATGAAGGCCCCCCAACTCTCTTATCAGCATTGCTTTCCAGCACTCATTGAGCAGGATGCGTGTGTGTGTCCCACAGTTGAATATCCAACATAACTGTTGAATATGATATTCAGAGCAGCAAGAATGCATGTGTCAAGTTAGATGTAGCGAACAGATTTCCTCTGCCCAATATACATGTGTGTGACATGCAGACGAAGAAAGTATCAGTCTAGCTAGGAGCACCTTGAATTGGATGAGAATCAGACATCTAGGAAACAGACCCTTTGGTCTAAACAGTCCATGCTGACCATAATCCCAAACTAAACTACAGTAGTTCCACCTACCTGTGTTTGGCCCATATCCCTCCAAAGGTTTCCTATTCATGTACTTATCTATATGTCTTTTAAATGTACCTGTATGTGCATCTGTCACTTCCTCTGGAAGTTCATTTCCCCACACTCAGGAAAAGACACCTGACATTCACCTTACCTATACCCCTTGTGATAATGTTTGGTTATGACTGTTTAATTATTATTATTATTATTATTGTTTGGTGATCCTTCATTAAATGCAATCACGTAACATTCGAGGTGCACTTCAGCATTGTTCTAGCCAGGGAAATGTCAAAGTGCCACATATATCAGTAAACTGTGGCAGACTAATCTAATTTCTAACAGTAGCTATTTTCATGCCACTTGTTTATGGTCTGAAACATACTTTGGGACATAGATTTATCTCATTCTATTAAGTCTCTGCTTTTCAAACCTCCAGCACTTCACCAAAATGTTTCTGCTTGGAGGCAAAAGCGACTTATGACAAAGAAGACCAGATGGTGCCTTTGCTACAAACTCAGGCACAGGGGACAGCCCTAAGTAATGAAATAGGGCTGGGATCAGGTGGGAGATTTTATACAGGGAAAATAAAAAATATCCATTTATGTAGCTTTCATGACCATAGGACATCCCTAACAACTGCACAGTCAATTTTGTACTTTTTGAAATGTAGTCACTGCTGTAGTATAGAAACCCCCAATTGGATAAGGAGCAGAAAATCTGTTTTAGTGATTGTTGGGAGCTCAATATTGACCTGGTGACCAAAGTGAATTCTCCTGCTCTTCATTGAAACAGTACCATGTAATCTTTTACACCCACCTGAGATGGCAGATGAGACCTCAGTGCATGATCGTATCCAAAAGATAATGCCTCGGAAAGTGCAGCCTTTCACTATTGTACCACAGTTCAAAGAAAGGAGAAAACCCTTTTGAAGAAAACTGGCCAATTAAAGTCAAATCAGGTACAGTATGATACGAAAAGCGAAATGCTGGGCTATGAGAAAAATAGCACAAAGATAGAAAGGGAAAATAAGTTTTAAAATTGGCATTTTAAACATCCCTAACAACAATTTACTATATACAGGAATGAGATTGAACAGCTTAAATTGTTCACTTTCCAGGGCAGGAAGTTTTGACTGGCACTGCATTAAGAATAATCACATTGATAAAAGGAACTCATGTATTAATTATCACCCCTGACTTTATGTGGCAAATTTAATCGGCAATTAATGTGTATATGTAACAGTCCCTTAAAACCAGCAGAGTGGCTGACGGCAGGAGGAGCGAATTAAACTGTGTATAGAAGTAAATCAATATTAACAGGTTCTGAAGATTTGCAGCTCACACTATTGCTCTTTATTAAAACAATCTGCAACATCCATGGATAATGATATGCATTGTTTACACTTTTCTTACTTTTCCATCAAAGTAAGACATGTAGTCTTCCAAATCCAAAGATGTGCAGGTCAGGTGAATTGGCCATGCTAAATTGTCCACAGTGTTAGGTGCATTCGTCAGGGGTAAGTATAGGGCAGGGGAATGGGTCTGGGTGGGTTACCTTCGGAGGGTCTGTGTGGACTTCTTGGGTCAAAAAGCTTGTTTCTATACTGTAGGGAATCTAATCTAATCTAATTAGGTGTGTCTGAATCGTTGTATATTATCTCTACCACTAGGATCTGGTATTGACCGGTCAGTTTATAATTGGCTGCTTTCTTCCTCCCACTCATCGCCATTTGTCTGAAACAACCTTCTCCAGCTGAGATTTTCTTTGTTGAAATGCAATTGGTACCAACTGTTTCTAATCACATGCAACATGTAGAGGTTATTAAAGAACCAGGGTCACAACAAAGAAAAATAAATCCTGTTACAAATCAAAACTACTTGTTGCTGCTTGTAAAATAAGAAGCACGTTACCTTGTTTGTGAAAGCAAAATGGCCCGACAGCTAAAGCAGAGGAATGGAGATCAACTAGACCTTGATAAAGTATATTCTTTACTTGGTTCTCAGGACTCCTACATGTGAAGGAAAACTAGCTGGAAGCACTTGGATTGACACTCATTACTACACAGAATGACAGAGAGCTAACTCATAATGCTCCAGCCTGTACCTCAACACATACAAACCGAAATGGCACCAAAGCGAAAGGAAACCTACTATTTCAGACTGCCTTTCAAAACCTCAGCCAACCAGCCAATGCTTATCTTTAGATAAGGCTGTGGGATATTTTAGATTCAACTGAGAAGAGAGCTGGATCCTCAGTTTAACATTTCAACTGACTGGGCTCCCTCAGTCACGACACTGGAGTTGCAGCTTGTGTACACTTTATGTTATATCATTAAGGTCCAACCAAATGTTAAATTCCATAAAGAAAAGGTTGTTTCAGAGAAATTAACAGCTGAGAAGAATGAGAAATGTGACTACTTTGCCTTGAAGTTACTGCAATAGATCTGGGGAATCTTCCAACTGTGGAATTGCTATTAAGCAGAAGATAGATAGTTAACACGACTGAGATTTGGTTGGCTGAATTGGTGTTGCTATAGTGACAGTTTATTTCCGTTATGATGCAGTTTTACACCTTTTCGTTTCTTCAACAATTTCATCTGGGACTCAGTTACAAGACTGTAGGCTAATTGCTTTTAGATAATGCTAATGATCACTAAGGAGGACTCAAACAATTTATAAGTTTTTTTCCAAACCTTATACCAGATTATAAACTTTAACTTATTCAGAGGTAATCATTTCTTTCTACAGAATACATGCTCTCTAATGAAATATTGAAAAATAAAATTGCAACACAGTTTCATTTGGATTCCTTCAGTACACAGAACAGTCTAGACAGCTTACACACATACTCCAATCTCATGAGGTAGTAACAGGTATCCCAACCTCACATCAAGAGCAACTTGGTAACATTATTCTGATTTTAAAGGTCATATCTGCTAGACTGAGGCTCCAGGGAAAACCTATTTAATCTCATCCACATAAGTGTCCCTGCCACAGACACATCTGTCCAAGGAGACAAAGTCCCACTATCACACTGAGTGTACCCTCCATTTTAACACATGATACTACTATGCTGTCTAATAAGACAGCTTCAAAACAGATCTAGCAGCTCAAATCTAGATATCCAGAGGTACTGACAGTATCAGCAGTAGCAGAATTGTATTCAAGCACAATTTGTAACCCCATAACATGCCTCCCTCTCTACCATTGTCATCAAGCCAAGGGATCAGTTCTGGTTCAATGTGGAGTTTAGAAGAGCAAATCAGGAGTAGCAACTAGAATAGCTAAAAATGGGATGTACTACATGCATTCTAAGCAATGGAAGCAGCAGGCTACAGAGAAAATCACTGAAAACACCCTGCTTAAATTGAGGAAGAAGGGGTAGATTTTGGGGTCTGATTGCAGATGTGGAAATATTCTTATTTCAAGGTGGGGATGGGGGGGGGGGGGGTGTGGGGGGAGGTTGGTGGAATCAATCTTCCTTATCCTGGAGGAGACATCACTGCTGAACAATGACGATATATACAAAATGGTGAAATTCATCCGCACTGACCACTCCTGAATGGCAATGCTGAGCTTGGGAGCTTCGACCAACAGAAAAACAATTTCTGTTCTCCTGCTCTGATATACCTCACTCCCCTGATCTGACCCTGCTCCCACTTGTCTCTGATCTCCCCCATACACTTCCCAAATCAATGTCGGACCCCTTACTCCACACCTACTGTATTGCCTGACCCTCTCTGTACTCCCTCTCCTGCTGTGCTTAGATCCCTTTCTCTTCATCCCCAGCTCCAACCGTGCCTTTAACTGAAGTGGCTGATTAGATTTAATGCTGTCATCAGAATTTGCCAAATTGATGCCTTCAGGACGACAGTGGGATTTTAACAGAAACACCCAACCTCTCTGGTTTACACTGTCAGGGGAGGGGATAGGGAATTAAAAGGGAGAGGGAGAATTTCTTCACAGCTTACAGGTGTTTTCATTCTTGCTGGATATAGTCTGAAATCCATCATAAGTTTGGGGAAAACTTACTTCAGGGCAGTACATGGTATCAAAATCATTCTTTTGAAGATTTACACATTTTAACTCAGTAATTGCACAACAGAGACATGAGAGATATTTTTATAAGCAAAGTTTTTTTCTGCGATTTTGTTTATAGTGCCAGGTTTTCACTTGTACTAACATTGCTGTCACATTCAGTATCAAGTAATGAATATGTAAAACCCCTGCCGTGTGTTCAGAATACATTTCAGGAACTGTTGCTCAGTGATAGATTACTAAAAGAACATTCCAACTCTCAGCACCTTGCTGACAGCTCTGTGCCACTGCTTCCCAACTCTATGCCTTCTGAACACAATGCCTTGCCTTATTCATTGGCGCATATCTCTTCCTCTTTATTCAAATTTTCCTAAGATATAGGCAGAGAACATTCAATCCTTTTGAGCTGTCTGCTCCATCATTCAATGTAATTATGACTAATCTTCATATAATCTTCTATACTCAGAGATAAGGCATGCACAGCTCTGTAACATAAAGAATCCCAAGCCCTCTAAGTGAAAAAATTTCTCCTCATCTCAGTCTTAAATGGAATCTTAACAATAGAGGACCATTGAGCCCATCAACCCTCCAAACAGCATCCCACTTAGACCCCCATAATCACACATAAGGTTTTTACAATGGCTAACCCCCTTATCCCTGGATGAAACAAGGCATTTTTTACCACGGTCAATTCACCTAGTCTGCACATCTTTAGACTGTAGGAGGAAACCGGAGCACCTGGAGAAAGCCCACACTGACACGGGAAGCAAGTGCAAACACCACACAGACAGTCACCCGAGGCGGGAATTGAACTCAGATCCCAGCACTGTGATGCAGCAGTGGTAACCACTGAGCTACCTTTTTGTTTTGGTGCTATTCTCTGTGGAAAGATTACCAAAGAGCATTTGGTAGTTGTAGCTGATGGGGGTTATAGAGTCATAGTGCATGGAAACAGACCCTTTGGTCCAACTCATCTATGCTGTTCACTTGTTTGCATTTGTCTGATATCCCCCTAAACCTTTCTATTTATGTACCTATCCAAATATCTTTCAAATGTTGTATCTGCACCCGCATCTACCACTTTCTGTGACAGTTGATTCCGCATATGAACCATCTTCTGAGTGAAAAAGTTGCCCCTCAGATCCCTTTTAAATCTTTCTCCTCTCACCTTAAAAACATGCCCCATAGTTTTGAACTCCCCCACTTGAGGGTTTGCTATTCACCTTATCCATGCCCCTTATGATGTTATAAACTTCTATAAGGTTACCCCTTAACCTCCTATGCTCCGGTGAAAAAAATTCCCAGCCTCTCCCTAAAGCTCAAACCCTCCAGTCCCAGCATCATCCTAGTAAATCTTTTCTGAACCCTCCTCAATTTAATAATATCCTTCCTATTGCAGGACAACTAGAACTATACACAGTACTTCAAAAGTGGTCTGGCCAATGTACAAGACAACGTGGTGTGCCAACTCTTATACTTAATGATTTGAGCAATGAAGGCAAGTGTGCTAAATGCCTTCTTAACCACACTATCTACCTGTGATGAAACGTTCAAAGAACTATGTATCTGAACCACTAGGTCTCTTTGTTTAACAACGCAACCTAGGGCCCGACCATTAACTATATAAGTCCTGCCCTTGTTTATTTCACCAAAATGCAATACCTCGCATTTATCCAAATTAAACTTCATCTGCCACTCCTCAGCCCACTGGCCCAATTAATCAAGATCCCTTTGTAATCTTTGATAACCTTCCTCATATATTTACCACTGCAGATTGGATTACGAGCACCATTGTGCAATGGGCTTCTCAATGCATTTCTATTTTGATGGACAAGGAGGTACAATAGCAGGCTAAATTGGAAAGCAGTTTAACCAAAGCAGATAAACCAGGCTAACCGTAGATAACCACAACAGTAGTTCATTTGGGGTAGCACTCTGCCCAACTTATGTTCCATTTCAGAGATTTGATCAAAGAGGTCAGCTGATACTTCTAGTGCCATACTGAAGGAGTGCTACGCTGTTGAAAGTGTCGTCTTTCAGATGAGATATTTCAACAAAGCCTTGCCCACCTGGTGAGCATCAAAGATTGACTGCTCAGACTTGACCACTAGCAGTGTGCATTGGTGCACACACCCAGTGGCTAAGAATCTGTCCATGTTGAGGCAAAAATTCTAAAAAGCTCTGAGACTACCTCTGAGATCTCTGCAGTCTTCAATATGTAAACACTTGTGCAGCCCTCACTTCCTTCACTCCACCTTTGGTGGCTATCTAGAGTGCTAAGTTCAGAAGTTTCCTCCTGAAACAACTCTGTATTTCTTTTCTCAATCTAAACATTCCCTAAGGTATTTGACAAAGCTTTTGACCTGCACTAATGTTTCCTCTTCTAGGAGGAGGGTGGGGGGGGGTTCAATTATCTTTTGTCTGATTATGTTTCTGTGATGGCATTGGGATGTTGTAATGCCTTGCCAGATGCTATATAAATGTACTTTATTGTTGACAGACTTAATTTAATACATCTTCATAGTCCCATACAATTGGTGATACACTGACATAGGACTGGGACACAAAATGATGACATTGATTTGTTGCAATTGCAGACAATCATGTGAAAACCCTAGGAGGCCATTATGCCCATCTATTCTGTTCTGATTTGCAAAATATTTTCTTCTATTCTCTCCAAACTGATGCTCAGTATATTTCCCATTGCTACAAGCTTCAGTTCGAAGACATTTATAATGAATTTCAACCGTGATCAAGAACATAAACTCATGTTAGAAAAGGATTAGATGGAGAAAAAGCAGAACATGGTGGCTCAGTGGTTAGCACTGCTGCCTCACAGCACCAAGGTCCCAGGTTCAATTCAGCCTTTGCACATTCTCCCTGTGTCTGCGTGGGTTTCCTCCAGGTGCTCTGGTTTCCTCCCACAGTCCAAAGATGTGCAGGTCAGGTGAATTGGCCGTGCTAAATTGCCCATAGTGTTAGGTGCATTAGTCAGTGGGAAATGGGACTGGGTGGGTTACTCTTCGGAGGGTCGGTGTGGACTGGTTTGGCCGAAGGGCCTGTTTCCACACTAAAAAAAAACATTTTGGAGATAGCTTATCCAGCAGGTTCATGTCAGGAAGGATCTTGTGGGAGAGAGTTGCTGTAACAGGTGGAATTGGCTTTGATGTAGAAGCTAACAGTGCTGAATTCTTACCTCAGGATACATCATTCAAGATTAATTAAGATGGTCAAGCCTGTGACCAGTTTAATAGCACCACTGACCATCCTCAGTAATCTTTCTTTCGAAGATTAAGGGATGAGCTGATTGGGGATTTTAAGATGATTGAAGGATTTGGTGGTGTAGGTGGAGAAAACCTGTAAGGCACACAACCTTAAAATTAAAGCCAGGCTTATCAGGGATGAGGTCAGGAAGCATTTCTTCACATACAGAGCTGTGAAAGTACTTGAACTCTCTCCCCCAAAAAGCTTCTGAGGCTTGGAGTCCATTGAAAATTTTAACATTTTAAAACCCAGAGCTTGACAGATTTTTGTTGGCTAAGGTGATGAAACCAAGGTGGATAGATGGAGTTAGGTAATAAATCAACCAAGATCTAATTCAATGGCAGACTAGCCTCATAAGGATGAATGGCTTCCTCCTTATAATTCAGTTTACAAGTGTGAAGCAATATTTTACAAGAGCGAAAAGCAAAGTGTCAAAGTCAGCTCATTCAAAAATCATGGGATCTCCATATACTGCACCAACAATGCCAAACCTGTCACAATTGTTAACTAGTACAATGTATGAGATTCCAGAACAGAAAGAGAAGAATATATGGTTGATGGTGTGGATTCAGCATCTGATAAAGTTCAAATTTCAGACCATAAATTGATCATATCAGAAATGTTTGCTTCTACACTCTGGATGAGCTTCTCCAGCAAATTCAGCAGACTATTTCTGATGACCAAGTGAACATTGAAGTTCTACAGCACTATCCCTCCCTCCCGTTAAGTTCTTATGATGATACTTCATTCGGCTATCAGGTTATCAAAGGAACCATTGGAAACATTTTCCCGGAGGTAGCCATTGCTCCAGGTGAAAGAAATTCCTGAACAAAGAGACCTTGGAGCGCAGGTTCATAGCTCCTTGAAAGTAGAGTAGCAGGTAGATAGGATAGTGAAGAAGGCGTTTGGTATGCTTTCCTTTATTGATCAGAGTATTGAGTACATGAGTTGAGAGGTCATGGTGCAGCTGTACAGGACATTGGTTAGGCCACTATTGGAATATTGCTTGCAATTCTGGTCTCCATCCTATTGGAAAGATGTTGTGAAACCTGAAAGGGTTCAGAAAAGATTTACAAGGATGTTGCCAGGTTTGGAAGATTTGAGCTATAGGGAGAGGCTGAATAGGCTGGGGCTGTTTTCTCTGGAGCATCGGAGGCTATCAGGTGACCTTATAGAGGTTTATAAAATCATGAGGGGCATGGATAGGATAAATAGAGAAAGTCTCTTCCCTGGGGTGGGGGAGTCCAGAAATAGAGGGCATAGGTTTAGGGTGAGAGGGGAAAGATATAAAAGAGACCTAAGGGGCAACTTTTTTATGCAGAGGGTGGTATGTGGTGGGCATGGATGAGTACAATTGCAACATTTAAGAGGCATTTGGATGGGTATATGAATAGGAAGAGTTTGGAGGGATATGGGCCGGGTGCTGGCAGGTGGGACGAGATTGGGTTGGGATATCTGGTTGGCATGGACAGGTTGGACCGAAGGGTCTATTTCTGTGCTGTACATCTCTTTGACTATAACTGCTCAACGATTTTGTGAACAGTATCATGGGTTCATTCATACATAGCATATAAAAGATATATGGCACAGGAAGAAATGATTCTGCCTATTAACTCCTCATCACCATCACCTGAGAATACAACATTAGACTTTCCATAGTTACTGACCACACTAACATCACCCTCATCATCAGCTCTCTCAACAACTGAGATAAAAAAGGATGAGTTTGCGAAAATGATTATCAAAACTCTCAACCATTGTGGGGTCTTCCTCGACTCACATCAAGACTGTTGCAGACGTAGTTTCATCGATTTGTCAAGAAGTCCATTGTCAGTGTATCATGGGATTACCAGAATGGAAAAGGCAAATCAGATAGATTCTAGACTTTCTGGTAGAAAATTATCATTGCCTCTTAAGTGTGGTGCTCTGTTCAGTAATATTAAACTGGAGAAATGGGAGAGACAGAATGAAGAGAGAGTGAAGACTGCAGATGCTGGAGATCAGAGCTGAGAATGTGTTGCTGGAAAAGCGCAGCAGGTCAGGCAGCTCCTTTTGGATGCTGCATGACCTGCTGCGCTTTTCCAGCAACACATTTTCAGCTCTGATCTCCAGCATCTGCAGTCCTCACTTTCTCCTTGAAGATTTTAACCTACTCCGAATCCTCTTGCAAGGATGCCTTCCTTGAAAAAGCTCTCTTCCTCCCTCTACAAGGATTTCAGTGAGTCCCTCTCTCACTGCACACCCCAAGTCATCTCCTCTGTCCAGAAGCTACGCCTTCCTAACCCGCAATCTTCTTCCTGACCTCTCCGCCCCCACCCCCACCCCCACTCCAGCCTATCACCCTCACCTTGACCTCCTTCCACCTATCGCATTTCCAACACCCCTCCCCCAAGTCCCTCCTCCCTACCTTTTATCTTAGCCTGCTGGACACACTTTCCTCTTTCCTGAAGAAGGGCTCATGCCCGAAATGTCGATTCTCCTGTTCCTTGGATGCTGCCTGACCTGCTGCGCTTTTCCAGCTACACATTTTCAGCAGAGACAGAATGAAAACAAAGTTCAATCTCCAATAAATGCTTAGACAATGACTTTTGCTCACCATTGAGTCATAAAGTCAGAGAGGTATGTAGCACGGAAACACACCCTTCGGTGCAACTCATCCATGCCCACCAGATATCCTATATAAGTATAGTCCTATTTGCCACCATTTGGCTAATATCCCTCTGAACCCTTCCTAGTCATATACATAAAAGTTATAATTGTACCAGCCTTCGTCAATTCCTCTGGCAGCTCATTCTATATACACACCACTCTTTGTGTGAAAAGGTTGCCCCTTACCTTCCTTTTATATCTTTCCCCTCTCACCTTAAACCTATGCCTTCTCATTTTGGACTCCCCAGTCCCAAGGAAAAGTCTTTGCCAATTTACCCTATCCATGCCTCTCACAATTTTATAAACCTCTATAAGGTCACCCCTCAGCTTCTGATGCTGCAGAGAAAATTGCCCCAGCCTATTCAGCCTCTCCCTTTAGCCTTGCAAATCTTTTCTGAATCCTTTCAAGTTTTACAACATCCTTCCTATAGCAAGAAGACCAAAACTTCACGCAATACTCCAAAAGTGGCCGAATGTCATGTACAGCCACAACATGACTACCTAACTCTGATACTCAATGCACTGACCAATAAAGGCAAGCATACCAAATGCCTTCTTCACTATCCTAATTACCTGCGACTCCACTTCAAGTAACTATGAACCTGCACACCAAGGTCTCTTTGTTCAGAACACTCCCCAGGACCTTACCATCAAGTATGTAAGACCTGCCCTTATTTGCCTTTCCAAAATGCAGCACATCACATTTATCTAAATTAAACTCCATCTGCCACTAGTTTGGTTTGAATACAGTGAAAGCTAATCTTCAATGAAGATTAGTCATTCGATTGCCTCTGATTGTGTAATTTTTTTTATTCTTTACATAAAAACAAATAACAGTTGTGAATTGTTATTTGTCGAGTCATAAATCAACCTGTTCATGGTGCAGTCAGTTATGTTATTAATAACATCTATCGATATTTATACATATAAATGACATGTGACAAACAACTAGTGACATTGCTATGAAGACATCTGCTGTTTATTTGACAACAGGCTCTAACTGATGCTGAACAAAAGGATAACAACAACCTCCCATTGACAACCTGAGCTTGGCTTGCTCTAAAATGAGGTATTTTATTTTATTTCCATCCTTTAGAAGCACAACCGAAGCTATTCCTGCTGGGGAGGTGTATCAACCTCATTTGAATTCCCAGCATGTATTGTTTGTGCAACACTAAAGGTGAAGTGTATAAAACTGTAATCCTCATCATTACCCCATCCATTCTCACCAACCAGAAATGACACCCTCGCACACATAAATTAATGGATACAGAAGAGGGATGGTCAGCTACTTCGTGAAGCTGGATTCTGTACATAGTTTGCAAAATCATAAGTTTATGTAGCACCATTAATGAAAGATGGCTTGCTAAAATGCTACACAAGCAAGAGGAAAAGGAGATTGAACAGTGTGTCAGAAGGAGATCAATCAAATCAACGGATCTTGAGGAAATCGTTTAAGATGGCGAGAGAGATGCACACATTCAAGTATAGAGTGATAAACTGCAGAAGTGTGATGGCTAAAGGATTTGCCAATATTGTGTAATGTAAGGGTGGGCAGACAGTGGGAAACAGGATTGGAGGATAGGAGAGAAAGTAGAGCTGAAGATATCTGCGATAGGGTGGGGGCAAAACCATGGACAGATTCATAGACCAGGATAAATGTGATGGATTGAGAGATGGAGGGAGTCGGGGCAACAGAGCAGGAGAAATGAGATGTACGTGCTGGAAGGCAACGTTCAGCAACACTCCCTAGTGTATAAGTTCTGCTAAGATTTGCTTTCCCAAAATGCAGCACCTCGCATTTATCTGAATTAAACTCCATCTGCCATTTCTCAGCCCATTGGCCCATCTGGTCTAGATCCTGTTGTAATCTGAGGTAACCCTCTTCGCTGTCCACTACACCTCCAATTTTGGTGTCACCTGCAAACTTACTAACTGTACCTCTTATGCTCACATCCAAATCATTTATGTAAATGACGAAAAGTAGAGGGCCCAGCACCGATCCTTGTGGCACTCCACTGGTCACACGCCTCCAGTCTGAAAAACAACCCTCCACCACCACCCTCTGTCTTCTACCTTTGAGCCAGTCAAAAAAAGACCATTCAGTCCATTGTCACTGTGCTGGTCTCACTCTCCTACATTTTGCCACTAACCCTGTAAAGAATAGCAGGGCAATTCTCCAAGTGTGTTGGTCAACATTTATTTTTTCAACCAACAGCACAATGATCCTCTATGTCTCTGGTTTTGTTTGGATCCCTCTGTGTACAACTCGATAGTGGCAGCAACGCAGAAGTAATTCTTACATGTGTTTATGGAATTGAGCACAAAAATAGATACCAAAGTTTTCTACTGACTGCAAGTTGGATATTAACGCTGCGCTTAAGATTCTGTCCTGTGTATTGAGTGATTGGGAGTTTGGTTTCCTGAGACACTTTGTGTGCAATCGATTTGAAGGCTTACTAAAGTAAAAAAACACTTTGCTCTTCCAATCTTTCCTGTCATTCATTACAAAAGGTTAACTTAGAAACTCTAGATACAGAGACAGCACAAGATCCTAAGGGAGCGCATTGTGATTGATCGAGGAACATTTTGCATCTAGTTTTAAGTTGGAGTGAAGATGCTTTCAACAATCGATTATCTGAATCATGTCCAAATTTTCACATTCAACCCTTTCTTCCTGGCAATAACTTTCTTGTTCAAGTCTATGCTGACAGAGATCATTTCCAGTTCAACTATCATTTGGGGGGCAGCACAGTGGCTCAATAGCACTGCTGCCTTCCAGCGCCAGGGACTCAGGCTCAATTGCAGCCTCGGGTGACTGTGTAGAGTTTGCACATTTTCCCCCTGTCTGTGTGGGTTTCCTCCGGATGCTCTGGTTTCCTCCCATAGTCCAAAGATGTGCGGGTTATTGGTGGATTGGCTATGGTATATTGCCCATAATGTCCAGGGATGTGCAGTCCAGGTGAATTAGCCATAGAAAATGCAGGGTTACAGGGATAGGGTAGGGGTTGGGTCTGGGTGGAATGCGGGTCAGTACAGACTCAATGGACTGAATGGCCTCTTTCTGCACTGTAGGTTCTATGATTCTATGATCTAAAGTTATTCATCTCAGCACTTACCTCAAAAGTATTAGGTGGATGAAATAAAATTCTGAAAATGAATAAGAATGATTAAAAGAAAGATAACATGTAAATAAAATGACAGTTGTCCATGAGAAATGCAAGGGTTTCTTGGCTATTCCTGATTGCTGCTGATGAAGTCAACTATTAATCACGGAGGAGAGTGTAGTCTTAAACCTGGTCCATAAAGTTCACAGCCTGAAAATGTGATTATGCAAGCAGTGCTTAACAGGCCTCCACTGTGGCCAGGAAGATTATGCACATTAGTAGCTGGAGTGTTTCTCATGACCCTCCAACTCCATCCTCACCCCCTTCTTTTCTCTCCCAGAACCTTGCCCTCACCTTCTAAACCACAGGTCTCCATATTCAATGGTTTACCCTCTGCCATTACTGCCACCACCAAACATATCTTTCCATGCCTTAACACCCTTTTCAACATTCTGAACTTCCTTCTGTGACACCCTGGCCCACCTCTCTGTAACTCTCAGCACACATCCCTTCCCCATTCTTGTAGCTGGTACCGTGGAGATGGTGAATGCTGTGACTGGTGGTGGAGGGAGTGAATATTTGTGGTGGTGGATCTGGTGCTAATCAAGCAGGCTGCTTTGTCCTGGGTGTTGTCAAGATTCTAGTGTATTATTAGAGCTGCAGTCATCCAGGCAGGTGGGGAGTATTCCATCGCACACCTGACGTGTGCCTTGTACAAGGACAGACTTTGGCGAAGCAGGAGGTGAGTTCCTCACTTCAGAGTTCTTAGGCCCTGACCTACTCCTGCAGCCATATCATTCACATGATACATCCAGTTATGGTCAATGGTAATCTCCAGGATGATGCTTACTTGCTCAAAATCTATTTTGAAATGTCACTTCTAAAGAATGGTCTTTACCTGAAATGTTAACAGCAATTCTCCCCCCATTGATGCTGCCTAACCTGTTGAGTATTTCCAGCATCTTCTGTTTTCCTTCCATATATTTTACTTCATTACAACACAGAAATGTTGGAAAGCTTGATGGAAAGTAAAGTTTGAATCCTGAAATAATTTCACATGTGCGAACAACAAAAATTGGGAAAGCAAATTGTCCATTGTACTTTATTGCAAAGGAGTTGTTGTAATAGAGTAACAAAGTCTGAGGGCAAGTGAGAATACATTTGGTGCACTGTGCAGAAGTTTGCTCTATGTTTCGCTAAGGAATAATATACTTCCCTTAGAGGCAATTCGACAAAGATTGACTAGATTAATGTTTGAGATGATAGGCTGTTCGAGTGAGAGAGATTGAGGAATATAGATTTCACTCTGGAACTTAGAAGATTGAAAACTGATATCATTGAACATTGAAAGATTGAGTTGGCTTGATATGGTAAATGCTGAGAGGCTGTTTCCCCCTAACAGGAGAGTCCATTGATAGGGTACAAAGCCTCAGAATAAAAGATTGACCATTTAGAGCTGATATGAGGAGGAATTTTCTTCACTCAAAGACTTTGAAAGAAACTTTGGGGAATGGTCTACCCTAGAGAGTTGCCAAAGCTGTCACTGAGTATATTCAAGGCAGAGATTCATGCATTTTCAACTATGGGGGAATGAAGGTAAGTAGAGATCAGGCAGGAAAGTTGAGTTGGGGTAGGAGATCAGCCATGATATTATTGAAAGTGCAGCCTGGAGCAGCTGAACAGCCTACTAATACTCTGTTTCTTATGATCTTATTTTCTTTCTTTTCAACGTATTAGCTTAACAGTTGTCTTGAGTCATTCTTTGTAACTCAGACACAGTTAGGAACTTTAACATATAATCTATTATGAATGAACTGGGAAGAAGAACAGCCTGTGAGAGGTTAATATTATCTTGATGTGCATACAGTAATACAATAATCTGAAGCTTTAAAAAATATTGTCAATGCAACGTGATTGCATCATGATTTTTGATTAGGATGCTCTCTCTGAGACTGTTCATTTTTATCCTGGCACAGCATCTGACTAAGGGCAGCAATTGACGACTACTGTATTTTGAGCTGTTAAATTAAATTGCACTTCACATAACTACTCTCAACATCTTGGTGCTCTCATGAGTTGATAGACATGTTTCAATATTCAATGCCACAGAAGGGAATACTCCCCACCAGATGTTGACACGTGTGAGATATAAACCATTTCTCCACAACTGTTTTTGCATAAAAAATTATGAGACTCTATGTGGGAGTTGAGAGTGCTAGATTGCACTAGCTATCAACTTAAGGAAAGAATGTTACAAATATTTGCTTAAAAATTACAGTTAAGCACCCACTCCAAATTCTGTTGTCTACACTTGTCATCCTAAACCAGTTTTTTAGTGGAGACTGAAAGTCAATATTCTCACTGTCCTACTGAGTGAATCTATCTCTACTGTTATTGTTAATTGGAAAACCAATCATTTTTGTACATCAGTTGCTACTCCCTAGATACCTGTCAGTTTCTTAGTAAAATACTTCACTCCTGCCAATTGACTGATGAATACCTATACAGATTTTATTTTCAGGTTGTGGGCTTCATTTCATTGTTCAATTACTCTGATGACTGGCTTGCTAGGCCATTTCAAAGGAGAATTAAGAATCAACTACATTGTTGTGGAACTAGACTGCTATATCAATCAGAGGGGTGAAATTGGGGGTAAAAGACATTAACGAATGAGATAAGCATTTAATCACAATCTGACAATAATCACTTTTTTGATGCTGCCATTTCATTTCTAGGTTTTTCAAATTCTAGTAAGATTTGAACTTATGTTCATTGGAGTGTTAGAGTGGCCATTATCTAGCCCCTGATGCTTTAATGATTCGGAGTAGTAATTAGTCTTCAATAACCAGTTGGTAAGATATCAGCCTAAATGGAATAATGTTTGGTGAAGATGTAAGTGTCTTCATCATATATCTGAATCACTTTGGGTGTGTAAATCAATGATCACATGAAGGAGGGGATAGGCAGTTGATGCTGCAGTAAGAATATTACAGAATCATTTGGATCCTTTGTCATTTGTCCAGCGGGTTTTTTTCTAGATGTGAGGAATGAACTCATGCCCCTACTGCTGTCAAACTGGTAACGTGATGCAGAGCATGTTGGTCTTAAGCTGAGCTCTCAGCCAATCCCCAAGCTTCTGTGACAGCAATAGTCAGAAATGGATGGTTACTGCCCTGAAAGTGGGGTTGGTTGCCATGACAAAGCAATGGATGCTGAAGAAATCTCACCGTTTCCCATATTGGCCGTTCCAGCATCCTACTGAACTCTGTTGTGTGCAAAGTAGCTCAATGCACTGGGATAGGGCAGACTAAACAACTGGGTACAATGGGAACACTCAATCTCATTTCTGGCTTGGGAGAGAAAGCCCCATCCACAACAACCACACATAACCATGATAGAGGTGGACATTAAATGTTGCCCTGGCAACATCAACATTTCATGTTGATACTGAATTGTGTCATCTCAGCAGGCAGTGCAATGAACCTCAGCAGGAAGTGTAGACTCAGCTTCTCCATCACAAACTCTTCCTGTTAAATGACAGCAGGTGGCGCAATCATTAACATCATTAGTTTGAAAGAGTGAATGTGCATGCATTTAAATAAATCCCTTTCCAAATTACCTTGTTCTCAACCGTCAAACAGAAAGCTGTGTAAATATTCATTAGTTCATCCAGGTGCACCAATATCTCATATCCCCATATCCCATGAGCTGAATGTTGTTTGTAGCTTAAATCAAAATTCTACACAGTGGTGTCAGCACTTTGCACCCTTTTGGAAGCTCCTGGTAAGACATTATGTAGAACATTCTGTCCTTTGAAAAGACTTGTCTGTGTGTGTTGTGACGACCAACGCTGAAGGTGTGCATTATTACCATCAACCCACTTTTCCCCTGGTCCAATTACCAGTATAGCCAATTACATCCCTTACTTATATCATGTTTTAAACAGCAGGATCTATCAACCAGTTGCTTAATGAACATAGGTATTGGTTTAACATTCTAATAAAACTTGTTCAACAAAGATGAATAATTGGTTAACATAAGTAGTAATCTGAAATATTGCTTTGCATAAATGGGCTTTCTGGAAGAAAGGAACTTTGGTTGATGGGTTATTCTTGATTGCAAAAAGATAAAACATAAAATGTTCCGGAATCTGTTGCTCTGATATTCTGGCACGTGTGGTCAATTCATTAATCATCAGCAATTATCACTGAAGTCTTGCAGATACAGTTTGCTGAGGAAATACAATCTTCATATCTTTCTTCGATCATTGTTTTAAAAGAACAAATAGATTTCGCTCTGAATCAACAAAAGCATTTTCATTTCAGAAATGAGTGCGGGCAGCTGGGCAGTTTGTTCTTAGCAGGTTTTCCTGGAATTCAAGCTTGAACCTGGCAGGCCTCTCTCCAACTGAAACAGATCAAACCAGTACCTCTCCAAGCCGGTCATCGTTCAAGACAATCCCAACAGGGGTTTACAGCAAAGCTAGCAGGTATCACAAGACATCTGAATAGCAGGGGATCTTGTTGAAAAGAAATCTCCAATGTTGACAGTAAACTTTCAAAGCAAATGCTTCAGGTATTTCCACAAACCTTGAAATAAATCTATTTTCCACAATCCTTCAAAACTTAAGTCCTCTGAGCAATTTGCAATATTAAATACAAAGTGTATAAGATGCCAGTGAATAAGATCGTGAGTTAGTGTGTATTTGAGTTTGTATAAATGTTGTGTTTCTGTGTGAGTATGTGTGAATGTGTGTGTTGGGGTTGCAATGTGAATATATGTGTGTGTGTGTGTGTATGAGTGTGTGGATTAGCATATATGGCTGAGTCATGTATGTGTGGGTGAGAATGGGAGTGTGCGAGTGAGTAGTGTGTGTGTGTGTGTATGTGAAAATAGGAGTGTGTAGGTGAGTGTGTATGATGATTGTATGAGATTGTGTGTGGGTGTTTGAGTGCGGGTGCGTATGAGTGTTCAAGTGTGCCTGTCTGTGTGTGTGAGAGAGAAAGAGAGAGAGAGAGAGAGAGAAAGAGAGTATATTTGAATGTCTCCTTTTCTCTTTCTCATTTCTTTAGCCCACGTGTTCCTCTCTTACTGTCTGCAATACATCATTCCAATACTGTCGCTTATCACTTTGTCAGTGGAACAGATTGTCAGTGAGCCATGTCCAACAGTCAGTTAGATAATGGCTGCTCTATATCTCAATTCCATTGCTCAGTCTATACACGAGATTCCTTAGAACCTTATCTAAAACTTGATTCCCAGCAAACTAATTCCCAGCCTCAATAGTTTTATTGGAGGAGAGGTTTCCAGACTCCAATCCCCATTGTGTGAGGGAGTGTTTCCTAACATTCCTTCTGAATTACCTGAATGTTATTATAATAGTCTGCCCCCAGACTGATCCAGCAGAAGAAAGATGTTTGCCTCTATTAGCCCTATCAAATCATTTAATCCTCCCCACTTTGATTGATCACCCCATAACCTCCAAAGTCCCACGGAGTAGAAGTGAGGTTTGTGCAAACTTGTTTTTTTCACCCATTCCAGAATGAAACAGTAAAGCAGCCTTGAATCCAAGAGTCCTAAGAGTGTGAAACCTTCAAAAGATGTATTAACAATCTTCATGTTCCTCATCTTTCCCTCCACATCTGGCAGCGACATCAAGATGTTTACTTGAGAGGCTCACCTCCTTAATCTAACATGTGGCTGTTTCAAACCTCTGTGTGGAAATTATTCCCATGGTAAAGAGCAATAATGTTTGGAAGTTAATGTACTGGGTGCACTAGATCTCCATTTTGAAGTATATAGCTGTACAAGTTGGCCTTGTATGCGTCATTCATCAATTTCACCACTTTTCTCTTCTGGGTACAATTGGATTTCAGATGACCCCATCCCAGCCATCAGTCTACATCTTACTCTTTCATTCCAGAAGTTTATTATTTGGTCCAAAGTGATGCATTCTGACCTCTCACTTGCCTTTCTCAACTCCTGACCTCTCATCTATCTCTCTGATCCTCTCTCACCCCTCACCTGTCTTTCTGACCCACCCTGAACTCTCACCTGTCTCTCTGACCCCTCACCTGTCTCTCTCACCACCCTGGCTGCTTTCCTATCTTCCTGCCCAAACTTTACTCCATGCCCATCTTACTGATCCACTGTTGACTCCTTACCGGTCTCTCTGATCCACTGTTGACTCCTCGCCTGTCTCTCTGATCCACTGTTGACTCCTCGCCTGTCTCTCTGATCCACTGTTGACTCCTCACCTTTCTCTCTCTGATCCACTGTTGACTCCTCGCCTGTCTCTCTGATCCACATTGACTCCTCGCCTGTCTCTCTGATCCACTGTTGACTCCTCGCCTGTCTCTCTGATCCACTGTTAAGTCCTTACCGGTCTCTCTGATCTACTGTTGACTCCTCGCCTGTCTCTCTGATGAAACTTGACACTTCAGCTGTCTCCCTGGCCCACGCTCCCCTCTTACATGTCTCTCTAATCCACTCTGGCCCTTCTCTGATCACTCTGACTCACCTTGACCTCTCACCTACCTTTCTGACCCCTCAACTTTCTCACCACCCTGAACCCTGATCCATCTCTCTGACTCACCCTGACCCTTGAGTTTTCTCTTATTTTAAGGATTGCATTGGATAAGCCTTTGCTAATCTTCATGATGATTCAGCTTGCTCACAGGGTGAAGTATTTGTGTGGCGTGTGCATGTTGGATGGCTGTTTGCTATTTCGCAGCTTCTCTGAGCTTAGTCACCCTCTGCTTGTCTCAGCACTATCTGGGTTAATGCAATGATTTCTTGATGGATTTGAAGAGTTAGCATGAGGCTGGGCATGGGGGTACAGGGATTCTCTCCATTATATTGTCTTCATGTAATTTAAATATAACACAGATGAAGTAGCAGGGTTCTTTTTACTTTGATATGTAAGTAGGTTCGTTTACAGCTGAACTACAATATACTGTACGAAGTATTCTCCAGACACAGCCTGTGCCTCAAATGTTACAGTGCAGAGAACCTGACACCTGTGATTATATGACTCATTTTATGTTATCTCTTAACAGGACGTCAATGTGTGATAGCACAACTCTTTGTAACTGCAACATATAGCTGCCTCTCTTGTTTCTCCAGAGATTTTTTCCTAATCGTCGCTAGAATTACAGAGGTCAGGAACCCTTTAATGTCCTTGAAATCTATGAGACCAGACATTTCGGTACATAACAAGCTTCCTTCAATTCTCCTCAGCAACAAACATTCTTTGTTTTTGGCATTGGAATGGGTTGTCAATGCTCCATTTGACATAATTTATGAGGAATATGTGCAAACCCCCTGACCTTCAATTTCTCTACAGTTACCAGGACTTTAAACTCAGCTGTGCGTTAAATCAGTTTCAACATTGAACAGTTTAGCCGTTGAGCAGGAATTAGATTGTGTAATGTTCTCTTTCACGTTAAAACTGCAATTTTAGTATATAAAAAAAACAGGAAAGTATTCTTCCAGAAATCTTCTGCATCTGACAATACAATAACAACAGCAATTTCCAAGATTATATTTCTTCTATTGTCATGATCTTTGGAAAACATTGATTTCCTGAATGAGAGTGGGGTGTTCTAACTGCTGGTACAGACTTGCAATCCACAAATAACTCTTTTTCTATTAGATCTCACTGTGACATTGAATCGATTTTATCAACTGAATTAGATAAAGTCTCAATCCACATGTTCAATATTTAATGGCCTCTCCTTTCTATTTTGAAAGAAATCATTGACAACTCTTTCTCTGAGACTAAGATCCAGACATTGAAACATCCATTCCAAATTCAAGCCATGTTCATAAGTTTAATAATTGCAGATGATGATAAGCTTGTGGAAAAGATTCTTCGGTTTGTATGTTACTGCCAGTAGGGGAATTGTTTTATAATGTTAACATAGAAATGTATAACGGCGCTTATGTATTTCAAAATTTGAGTCAGGCTAATTGAATCTTTAAAGACTGGTCTAAGCTTTATATGTAATTTAGCTCAACCCACGCTGCTGGCTTTCTCCATTACTCAATAGCTTTGTCCAGTTGCACACTGGGCCTCCCTGCAGTTGTATACGCAGCTCTGCAGATGTCATTTATCTCAAAGCGTACCCCATGGAGATCGATGGATTGCACTCAGAGTCAAGTACAGCATGCCCCTCTAAGCTTCTTCAGATGCAATGAGATAAAAATGTCTTTTTTCACAAAATCTTATCGGTTAATTGTGGAGAAGCAATCTCCAAGAGGCTAAAGCTTATAACATTAGTCTGTGCAATTTTCCTATGCAAACTCATTTATTTGTGGTTTTAAGAGAAGTACAAACCTGTTTAAAATGAATGGATTGATGCCTCTGTTAATGTAACAGATAGAGGAAGAAGACACAATATTATACCTCCTTCAGTTTCCTCTGTGAATAAGATTGCATTGTTCACTCATATATTTTAAGAACAGAGGAAGGCTTTCATTCATATAATGCCTCACAGAACTTCTACATGTCTCAGTGCTTTACAATAAATTAAATACTCATCATAGTCACTGTTGCAATGCTGGAAACATAGTTGACAATTTGTGTACAGTAACCTCACACAAACAGCATTATATTCAATACCATATAATCTGTTTTAGTAATATTCATGGAGAAGCAAATATTAATCAGGACACTGGAGAGGACTACTCTGTTTTGTTTGTAACAGTGCTTTGTGATCTTTTACATTTGCTTGCGAGGGCAAGTGACTTTTTGGTTTAAAATCTCTGTGCAGCACTACCCCAGTAGTGATCCTCAGACAGTGTAGAACTCCCTCAATACTGAGCTTATACTGAGTACAGTGTCCCTCTTGGCAAAAAGCAATGTCACCTGCTCTGAGAGAGACAGCCAGTAGATGTTCGACCTGAGGGTTACCACAGCCAAAGCAAAGGAAGAGGTTGAGAAGGAAAATCATTCATAGTCCCCTCAGCTAATGCAGGAATTGAACCCACATCGTGAGCATTACAGACCTGCCATCCAGCCAACTAAGCTAACTAGGTGTCCCTAAGTAGCCAGATAAATATTGCATTATTCTACATCATATGTGTGTGAATAAAAATGTCTTTTTTAATTTAAATAATCTTAACATTCAAACCAGGCTGTTCTGGCCAGGTGGCAGGAAGCACTTCTTTATACAAAAAGGCAAGTGGAAATCTGGAACTCTTTCCCAGAGAGATTGTAGGGGCTGGGAGATGTTTGAAATTTTCAAAACAAAGACTGATGGATTTTTGTTGGGTAAGGGGTACAAGGGCAGAAAGAAAAAAAACAAATAGCTAAAAGTATCAGCTCCTTAGGTCTGTGTGGGTTCTGACAAAAGAGACAGCATAGTGAAAGAACCACACAGTAATTGAAAGGCATGAGCTATCATTCTGATGTAATGCACCATCTGAATCCATTGAGTCTTGATCAGCCATCCAAAATTACACTTGATCAATTTTAACTCCACTCCTTTGCAACCTACCAGATTTATATCCACCCAATTTACATCCAACAGATACGCACGTACCAGATTTATACCCATCTATACTCACCAGATTTACACCCACCTGATCTATACTCACCAGATGTACACCCCCAGATTCCCACCAATACAATTTACAGCTGCCTTTAAACTAACTTTATACTTTGTTTCTTTTGATTTTTTTTCTATTTTCCACTTGCCTGATTTATGCCCATCAGATTTTCTTTTATATTATTATGTGAGCAAACAGTCAGAATGTGTCTTTGTTATCAACACACAGCCAATCTCTCAGACACTGCAGTACAATAACAGTCAGGTGTATAATAATTAACATCATGTTGATTCCAAACCAGAACAATCTCCAGCTATTATGCTGTCTAACACAATATTATGGACTTGACAATAATACAATCCACATAATTGATATTATTTTCAGTCATTTTCTGGTTTATTTATTAGCACTTGTATATGATTGTAACACCACTTCAGAAAACAGACTAGGACAACCAGACATGATCATTCGATGATTCTATATAAATAAAATTTCCAATGAAAGTTAAGCAAACACAATCACCATTTTTCTAATATCCTCTCCAGTACCAAATAGCGAAGTGAATTTACAATTATGGTGTCAACAAAATCGCATTTAAATATGACAACATTCTCCAATGAGGTGTCAGCTATGGCTCAGTGAGAATATTCTCACCATTGAGTCAGAAGAATATAGATTTAAATGTCACTCCAGAGACTGGAGCATAAAAATCTGGCTTACCCTCTGAGTGCAGGGTTGCATGCATGATGTACTGTTGAGGTGTCATATTTTGGATGAGGCATTATATTGAAGACCCATCTGTCCTCTAAGGAGCAGACTAAGAAATTTCAGAGCTAACATCAGATGATGAAGGGGAAGTTGCCACCAGCGCCCTGAACAATATTGAATCCTCAATCAATGTCACCCAACAGATGATCTGGTCACTAGTTCTCCATTGTTTGTGAGACCTTACATGTTTCCTACATTTCAGCAAGGACTACATTTCAATCGTATTTCATCAGCTTTAAAATATTATGGGTTAAATATTGACCAAGAAGAACGGTCTGCTCTTCACTGAATGAAGCATTGGTTTAACCTCTGATCCAAAAGTCAGCACCGCTGACAGCACAGAACTTTCTCACCAATTGGTAGCCTGGATAAGGGGGTGAGATCTCTGGGTTCTCAAATTGAACTACTTCCTTTGATCTTCTCACTCAAGAGCAAGAGGGTACCATAAGGTCAAGGAAGATGTGTTATGGTGGTTAGTCCCAGATGATGGCAGCATAGAGAAACACTCAAGTCAATACTATGCACAAATTCACTCTGAAAAACAAATCTTCAACTTTTGCTTGAGTTGCCAACTCTGTTTGAACACATTTCCAGCAAGTTTCATCACAACACCTTTCACCTCCAAACCACATTACTCATTCAAATCATTTCTTGCCACTTCCATATTTAAATAATTTATAAATCTCCAAGTTCAAAGGAAATGGAAAGGAAATACTCATTTACTTGGAATTTCTCAGGTCATTTGCTTACGTGATTGTTTGCTACAATCCTTGAGTCCTGGAGGCTCAGCTTGTGAAGGGTTAGCACCTCTCTCCAACTGCCACCTTCATCTCTGTTGCAACAATTGGTAGAGTGTGCCTTTGTGTTCTCAATTCCTCAACCAATGGAAATTGTTTTTAATTATTGACTCTGACAAAATCCTTTCACAATTTGAAAAATCTCTCTTGGATTAGCCCCTCACATCTTCCCACAGAAATGACAAATGAGCCGATATTTCTTCCAACCAACAATCCTCCATTCATTTCTCACCCTCTGGCTCCTCACTGCTGCTTATTCATGGCTCTATTTCTCTTCCTGTACTCTATCCTTCCATTCCTTCTCCAACTCTCCAATGTCATTACTGTTTCCAATAAGCCAGGCTTACAATCAAAATTGTACACAGAAACTTTGAGACTTGCAATTCCAAGTGGGTAGGTTTGGAATAAGTTTACTGAACATTCAGTCTGTTGTACCAGATAGCGTGGGCATTGCAGAAGGGTGTTAGGAAACATTGATTATTTTTCTTAAGGTATGTTAAGACTTCCTGAGTTGTGTAAATCATTAAAAAATAAAATCTGCACTAAGAATTGGAATTCACATGATTGAATTGTAAGCAAACCTGAAATCTTGTTAGGATAGTGTCTGAAAGAAATGAACTCAGTTTGAATGCACTGTAACAACACCAGTTCCCTTAAGTCCAAATTAATTTGTTATGTTGTTTGCCCAGTTTGAATTATCTGAATCCTTTTTTAATGTTATTGGAATGATCTGAAATGTTGATTATTCTATACATTTTAACAATTATTGGCTCAGGAAATCGACGATACCCTAGATAAGACCATGCTAACCTGGAAGAACACATCACAAGTCATAATTAGATTGACTATACTCTAAATATTGACACAGAATTCACAATGAATATATTTACTTTTACTCATTCATGGTATTTGGCATCACTGGCTAGACCAGCATTTGTTGCCCATTCCTAATTTCCAGAGACAGTTAAGTGTCAATGATGTCACTGTGGGTCTGGAACCACATGTAGCCCAGACTGGGTATTATGGTAGATTTTCTTCTTTAAAGGCTATTAGTGAATGTAATGGGTTTTTATGATAATCATTGTTGGTTATTTGATCACTGTTAGGCCAGATTTTTATTCTAGAATTTTTAATGAATTCAAATTTCATTACTTGCCATTGTGGGATTTAAACCCACATCCCTAGAAGACTACCCACCCCAGTAATACAAATGAAGTGACCTTCCACGTTTCACTGACGAGAATGTTTTGGAGCATTGTATAGTACTGAATACAACCATGTATATATTAATGTCTTCCTTTGTGTCTTGGTCATTACCCATCTGCAATTAATAAAATGTAAATTTATTTACATGTCGAACTCGTTTATCAGCTGGATTTCAGGCTTGACTGAACACCACCTTTGGTGATGCAACAGAGGAGATGTTCCTGTAGGGCAGAAACTGATCTGTGATGTCTTCTAGTTCTGTGTTGAAGTGGTCAGGACTTCCATTCGAAGGCTCCTTAAGGCTGTTATTGAGAGCCACATCATAACTGGCTTGTTTTTCTGACAGTTTCGCCTTACACGTGTACAGCTTCCTGAAGGCTGCCTGGAACTTCTGAGACATCAGATTGTAAATAATGGGGTTGACAGCACTGTTCAGGTAGATACAGACTCGACAGAACAGCAGAATCCAGGGATTGGTGAAGGGCTGGCTGAGAAAAGAGTTGATGACCACAAGAGTCCTGTAAGGCATCCACAACAGAGCAAAGAGAATGACCACCACAGCCAACATCCTGGTCACCTAAGCGGCCAAACAAGAAGAATTATTTTGTAATCATTAATACTAACATAAAAATACAAACTTCTATCAGTTTTTAATTTTCTTTTAACAGTAAACTATTTGCTACTGCCCAAAAGTCTTGCTAATGTGTTGTACACCTGGCAGAACATACCCGAGACCTCCACACTATATACAGCCAGGCAATCAGGGCATGTCAGTGCTTGTACATTTTGATGCCCTCTGAGATTATGCCCTCTGGTCCCAGTTTTCATCCAGGTCTTGCTGCATTTGGATGTAGACTGCTTTGGAATCTGAGGTGCCAAACATTGATAGATGCAATGGTTGTATTGAGGACTAATAATCCAAGTTGATGAGTTCAATTTCTACCATGTCAGTTTCAGAATTTGAATACAAAATTGGCACTCGTGGAAGTGACCATGAAACTTCTGAATTGTCTTAACAACCCACCCAGTTCACTGGTATCCTCGAAGGAAGGATATCTGCCATTATTGCCTAGTCTGGTCTATATTGGACTCCAGTCCTCAGCTGTCTGAAGTGGCCTTGAAATCGCCCAGATATATTAAAAGGACTGGTGGTCCAAGAAGGTAATTCATCAACATCTACAGAAGGGAAGAAATGCCAGCTCGAGCACTGTTCATTTCATAAGAATGGCCGATGAGAAAAAAAGGAAGCAGTGGGATTAAAGTTGCACAATTGTAGGAAATTGTAGGAAAAATGTTACTTGTTTAAATATTAAAGGGCCTCAGCACAAATAATTGATTAAGGCAGATCTCTGATACTAATCTCCGCAGTGAGCCACAAAAATGGTTAGCCATGAAATTTGAATGCTTTTATAGTAAATAATTGAATTGTATCAGCAGTTTGACAATCTATGTAAATCACAAATAATAGCAATGAAATGAATTTCTAGTCAATAAGAATAAACAATATATCTTAATTAAAGAATAGAAATTCATCAGCAAACTGTGAGAAAAGGGAATACGTGACAGTACGAGGGCAATAGAGAAAATCTGATAAAGTGTGATAGAGAATCAGTGTGAAGGGGAGAGTATGACAAGGACAGTATTAGACAGAGGAGTCTGACAGTGAGAGATGTGACAGCTTTAAGTGGACAAAAGCTGGAACCTCAATACAGGCAGTCACCCGCACCTAGAGGAGTGGACGAGATGAGGATTCTAAGGCATATAGTCAGCAGAATGCAGATGGATGGGCAAGAGGAAGAGTGGAAGGCAGGCAGCCAGCCACACCTTGAAGAATAGGTGGGAGGACAATCCTGAGTCAGGCTGTCAACACAGTCGAGTACACTGCCTGTCTCTTTTGGAGACATTTAAGTGAAAAAACAATTTTAACCACAAGTTCATCAAGCAGTGAGCAGCATGTAATGTCCTAGAGGTCATGCAAGAACAGGAGATGGTAAATTCTGTTGGATTGTCCTCTGGGCAGATTGTCAGAGTCATTTGAAAGAACTCTTTATCAGCAAAATTTACAAACTAGGAGCAAGATATGTCAACAGGGGTGGTATGAGGGGACTGGAGAGTGGCGAATGTTATGCCCCTGTTCAAAAAAGGGAATAGGGATAACCCTGGGAATTACAGGCCAGTTAGTCTTACTTCGGTGGTAGGCAAAGTAATGGAAAGGGTACGTAGGGATAGGATTTATGAGTATCTGGAAAGACACTGCTTGATTAGGGACAGCCAGCACGGATTTGTGAAGGGTAGGTCTTGCCTTACAAGTCTTATTGAATTCTTTGAGGAGGTGACCAAGCATGTGGATGAGGGTAGAGCAGTGGATGTAGTATACATGGATTTTAGTAAGGCATTTGATAAGGTTCCCCATGGTAGGCTTATGCGGAAAATCAGGAGGCATGGGATAGAGGGAAATTTGGCCAAATGGATAGAAAACTGGCTAACC
>NC_057713.1:100470262-100477511 GCF_004010195.1 Chiloscyllium plagiosum | reverse complement strand
TGGACTGAGGAGTGGCAGATGGAGTTCAAACCTGCCAAGTGTGAGGTTGTCCATTTTGGAAGGACAAATAAGAATGCAGAATACAGGGTTAAGGTTAGGATTCTTAGTAAGGTGGAGGAGCACAGGGATCTTGGGGTCTATGTTCATAGATCTTTGAAAGTTGCCACTCAGGTGGATAGAGCTTGTAAGAAGGCCTAAGGTGTATTAGCGTTCATTAGCAGAGGGATTGAATTCAAGAGTCGCGAAGTGATGTTATAGCTGTACAGGACTTTGGTTAGGCCACATTTGGAGTACTGTGTGCAGTTCTGGTCGCCTCACTTTAGGAAAGATGTGGAAGCTTTGGAGAGGGTGCAGAAAGATTTACCAGGATGTTGCCTGGAATGGAGAATAAGTCGTACGAGGATAGGTTGAGCGTGCTAGGCCTTTTCTCATTGGAACGGAGATGGATGAGGGGTGACTTGATAGAGGTGTATAAGATGATCAGGGGAATAGATAGAGTAGACAATCAGAAACTTTTTCCCCGGGTACAACAGAGTGTTACAAGGGGACATAAATTTAAGGTGAAGGGTGGAAGATATAGGGGAGATGCCAGGGCAATTGGATAGGTACATGGATGGGTGCTTAAGCTAGGATAAATGTTCGGCACAACATCGTGGGCCGAAGGACCTGTTCTGTGCTGTATTGTTCTATGTTCTATGTTCTATGGCTTGGGTGCTGGTGAGAAAGATCTTCCTACCAAATCCTTCCTACCTGACAAGAGTCTCATCCCTTAGGTAGGCTGTCTTTGAAGTGGCTATGGTGGGAAAGACACCTTTATTCACCTATCTTGTGTAACATGCCTTTGCAAAAGAGAGAGATGCAATGATTTTTGTTTAGGTTCATTCCAAGTAGCTCTGTGCTCATTGGGCTGTTCCCAGAGAACGCACACCAGGATAAACATTAACTATGGCTGGAGAGATAAACTCAGTGAAAGATGTTGTTTGATCTCCCTGAAATTTGCTGATCTTCCGGTGCAAAGAGTTATCCTCAATCAAGTGTTACAGACTGACACATTCCATGGTCCAAGACTCCATGCTGAGATACGCATTAAAGCCTGGCACTGCATAGACAGAATGGGGAAAGGTCACTGTTTGAGATTTTTTAAATTAATTGTGTACTAAAGAACTGGAAGTTGAATAACTTCTTTGATTGCATGCCTGAGAAGGAATTGTAAGCATCTAAGAACATAAGTTTGTATTAAGATACCTCAGACTGGAGCACAGTATCTTGTGAAGAGTTTGCTTCTATTGTGCTACCTAAAATTTTCAATCAAATAGTTTTTTCCTCAGGCTGTATGGCTGACATGGAATGTAAGTATTAAGATCATTACAATTGTATTGAGACACCTAAGAGTGGAATATGATATATGGAGACAAGTTGAATTGTGTTGTAAATTCATATAATGTACAAGTGAAATGGTTTGTAATGTACTTTTACAGATTTTATGAATAAAATTTTTGCAAACAAAGACATCTGTCCAGTCTTGACTGAAAAAAATCAATGTGAAGTCACAGGGAAACCAGTCAGTGATAGATGAGTATTTTGTTAATTATATTGTAAAACCAGAAGATTGTATTAGTATATGTAAGCTTATTGAAAATTGTTAGCTTTACTCGTGGTCATAAAAGCTTAACGGATTTATTTTTAACAATTAATTAACACAAAATAAAGCAGGGAGGGCAGATGGTGTGTTGCACCTGCAGAATATGGGACTTTCTGGACACCAAGTGTGAATCGGGGAAAACATGCCTGTAGTGAGGCTCCACTGCTAGAGAAGCTTTAGCTTAGAGTCACTGAGCTGGAGGTCAAGCTGCAGACATTTGAATTTCTCAAGGAGAGGGTAAAGATGCCGATGCATTTTTTTCTGGAGGCGATGCCACTTTTGGGAATAGGGTTGACTGATTTGCTTTGTGACAGGAGGATATGAATGTGAGCTGGGAAGGCGTGGGGACCCAGAAGGAGAAGTAGAGGAATGTCCACCTTTACAGTTGTCCAATGGGTCTTAGGTTCTTGCAAGCTGTCATGGTTGATGGCAGGGACTGAAGGGGGGATCAGCAAACTGACCATGGCACAATGGAATTGGAAACCATTCAAGCAAAGAAAGTTAATAGGAAGATTGTGGTAGTAGGGAAAACTACAGTCAAAGACATAGACACAGGCCTCTTTAGCCAAGTGGGAGAATCCAGAAAACAGGCCTGCCCTGTGCCAAAGTTCAGAACATCTGCTCTGGGATGAAGAGCACCTTGGAGTGTGAGAGTGAAGATACAGTTGTCATGGTAATATGGGTCAGACTAGGAAAGAGGTTCAGCTTAATGACTATGACAGCTATGAGCTAAATTGAAAACCAGGTTCTCACAGGTAATCATTTCCACATTATGACCTGAAGTAAAAGCAAATTGTCCAGTGGTTTGGTAAGTACCGATGAATGCTTACTTTAAAGAATCATGTGGGAAAAATAGGTTTTGATTTATGGGGGACTGGCAGCAGTACTGGGAAAAGTGTGAGTTCTACCACTAGAAGGGCTCCACCTGAATCGAACTGCAGTCAATGTTCTGGCAATCATATAACTAGGTCTATAGAAAAGGACCTGAAACTAAATAATAGGGGTCAGAGATCACAGACCCACAGAATAGTTATCATGCAGAAGGAAGTTACTTAGCCCATCATGTCTACACTGACTCCCTGAGCAATTTAACTTAATACTAATCCCCTCTCTGTTTCCTGTAACCCTGGGTGCTGCTTCTATTTAAATAATTATCTAAAGCCCTCTTGAATGCCTCAATTGAACCTGTCCCCACCTCATTTCCAGGAAGTGCATACCATACCCTTACGGCTTACTTTGTGAAATAAAATTCTCACCACACATTTGCTTCTTTTGCAAAACATTGTAAAACTGTGCTCTTTGATCTTGATCCATTTACAAGTGATCCATTTGTCAGGTCCTCATGATTTTGAAACCTTCAGTCAAATATCCCCTTATCTTCTCTCCAAGGAAAACAGTTCCGACTTCTTCAATTCCTCCTTCTAACTGAAGTACCTTATCCTGGAACCAATCCTGTAAACTGTTTCTGACCTCACTGTAATGCATTCACTTCCTGGTACACAGTGTTGGTGAAGTCGTATTCAGAACACTGTGTACAGGGTGGTCATTTTTATTTAAGAAAGGATGTATAAGTTAGAAGCAGTTTAGAGAATGCTCTAATATCTGGGATGAAGAGGACATCATACTGGGGAAGTTTGGATAGACTGGGTCTGTATTCATTGGAATTTAAAAGAATGAGAAGTAAACTTATTGAAACACACAAAATCCTGAGGGGACCTGACAAGGTACAAGCTGAAAGGATGTCTCCAGCAAAGAAGGATTAAAATTAAGGAGTTTTCCATTTAAGGCTTAGACATGAGGAGAAGTTATTATCTCAAAGGGTCATGAGTCCTTGGAACCATTCCAAGAAAGTGGTGCAGGTCATTGAATCAATCTTTGAATAATTTTGAGACAGAGTTAAATCAATTCTTGACCTGGAAGGGAGTCAAAGCTTATCAGGAGCAGGCAAGAAAATGCAGTTAATGCAATATCAGATTGGATATATTATCTTGAATGGTGGAGAAATTCAGGCAGGCTTCCTGCATTTCTAAGTCCAATGTTCTATGTTTGTATAACAGTGTGTGAGAGAGAGAGAGAGAGAGAGAGATACTGTAACAGAGACAATATGACAGAGTGTGATAGAGAGAGAGTGTGTGACAGTGAGAGATACTGAGTAAGACAGTGATAGTGTGACAGCAAGACTGTATGACAGAAAGTGTGAGACAGAGACAGTGTGTGACACAGAGAGGGAGAGACAGGCAGACAGATAGCATGTGAGACAGAAAAACAGAGTGTGGCAGAGCAAAAGGGAATGTGGTAGAAAGAGAGAGAAGAGCATGAGGAAGAGAGTGTGTGTAATAGAGAGTGTGAGAAAGGGGGAGAGTGTGTGACAGAGAGAGTGTGAGACAGAAAAAAGTAAACGTGAAACAAAGGAAAGGATCTTGTGGCAGAGAGGAAGGGTGTGTGATAGAGGGAAACTATGTGTTTTGCAGAGAGAGAGAGAAAGCATGTAAGACTGAGAAAGTGTGAGACAGAGGGAGAGTGTGTTTGACACAGAGAGAAAAAGAGAGTAGGTGTGTGAGACATAGGAGAGTTTGAGACTGAGAGACACAGAGTATGAGACTAGGAAAGAGAGAGAGAGAGAGAGAATGAGACCAAGAGTGAGAGTGAGACACACAGACAAAGAAAGAGATGTGACATAGTGCGTGCTACAGAGGTTGTCTGGCAGATTGTATGAGTGTATGAAAAGGTAAAAGAGTATGTGTGTGTGAGAGAGAGAATGTGAGACAAAGGAGAGTATGTGACAGTGAGAGGCACTGTGCCAGAGAAAGTATTTGTGAGGCAGAGAGCATGTGTTACAGGCCAAGAGAGAGAATAATAGAGAGGGAGAAGAAGTGAGACAGAGGGAGCATGTGACACAGAAAGAAAGAGAGAGAGAGAGAGAGATTGTCAAAAAATGTGGGTGACAGAGGGACCAAGTGTGAGACAGAGTGAGTGTGTGACAGCAAGAGAGAGCATGTGTGAGAAAGAGAGAATTTGGGACACAGCAAGACTGTGACAGAAGGATAGGTTGCAACAAAATGTGTGTGAAACAGAGGGAATGCGCGTGAGAGTGTGTGACAAACAACATATATGACAGACAGACTGTGACACAGAGAGAGTGTGTGGCAGTGAAGAGAGAGGGTGAGAGAGAGAGAGAGAGGGTGAGAGACAGAAAGAATGTACTGATGTGGAAAGAGTGTGTGATAGAGAGAGTGTGTGACAGAAAAAGAATGTATAACAGTGTGACAGAGGGAGCGAGAGACTGTGTGACAGTGAAAAATCATATGTGACAGAGCGACGGTTACATTTAGAAGGACAAGGGCAGCAAAAACATTGAAACAATGCCAGTTTCAACTTTCCCAACAAGCCACTCACCATCCTGAATCAAAAATATATTCTTGTTCCTTCATTGCCACTGGGTCAAAATCCTGAAACTCTCTCCCCAACAGCACTGAGTCTACCTACATCAAATGGATTGCAGCAGTTCAAGAAGGCAGTTCAGCACAATCTTCTAAAAGACTACAGGATGAGCAATAAGTGCTGGCTGACATTCCAGGAATGAACAATAAGAGACAGAGCGTAATAATGTGACAAAGAGAGTGAATGCGATGGGGGGAAAGTTTTGTAACAGAGAGGTAGAGAAAGTGAGACAGAGACAATGAGTAGCATGGAGAATGGGAGTCAGCAAGGCAGAAAATATCAGTGTGAGAAAGATAAGGGAGTGTGTGACAGAGAGAGAGTGTGAGACTGAGAGGGTGACTGTAACACAGAGAGTCGATGACAGAGGGAATGTGAAGCAAAGGCAGGGACACTGTGTTTGACAGTAACGGGACAGTGTGTGACAGAGATATTACATGTGTCAGAAAGAGAGAAAATAACAGAATGAGGGAGTCTGAGAATGAATGTTTGACAGTGAGAAAGTGGGTGTGACAATGGGGGAAGAGTGTGTGATATGGAAAGAGTGCGGAACACATAGAGTATGTGTGAGAGAGAGAGACTGTGACAGAGCGACTAAAGTCAAAAAATGTGACAAGGTAAGTGTGACAGAGAAAGGGTATTGTGTGACAGAGAAGCAGTGAGTTGTTGAGTGAGAAAGTGTGTGATGGAGGGATAAATGTGTGACATCATGGTTAGTGAATGGAGATAGAGAAAGTGTGAGACAGAAAGCGCAAGTGTGGCTGGGCGGGTTATAATTTACGTGTAGGTTAGATGTGTTCCACCCTTTCACAGTTTATGTTCAGTTTTAAAAAGCTGGAATTGTACCAGGGGTTTGCAGGTGGGCTTTGAAAGCTCAGGTCTTCCCTCCAACCTCCACTGAAGGTCCAGAAACTCAGTAGAAAAACAAAATACAGTGGGTGTTGTAATTCTGTAAGAATGACCCTTCAGGAAAGCAGCCAAAGGAGAAGTTACCTCCAGAATGATCATGTCCAGTAGCTGGCCTGAGGTGGCCTGGTTAGTGTAACCATTACACAGATGGTCAGCAATTTTGACTATGCCGGACAGACAGGGAGAGCGAGAGTGAGAGAGAGAGAGAGAGTCTACTGCAGTAATGTAGGATGAATATGGTTATTGTCCCATCTCCAGCAACCTTGGAGTCACCAGCTTCCAGCAGGTTCTTGGTGCTGTGAAAGCCTCAGCCAGTGGAGGGTAGCAGCCACGCCATTTTGCACTGTTCAAGTTTCGAAAGAGCTGACTTTGCTCTGACCTCCTGTGAGCTGCCTGAATCTGTGCTGTGAAAGTTGCTTTGTCACTGGAAATGATCTACCTGCTCAGACATGTTATGACACACCTCCTGGGCAGAACCTTCTGATGAATCTGGACCTTGTGGCTATGTGATAGGAGCACTACCACCGTATCATGAGAACCCAAACCTTATCAATGGAAGCTGGCAGTCCATTTGCTAGTTATTCAGCTACACCGCATCCCTGCTCATGTGATGAATCTGGACCTTGTGGCTATGTGATAGGAGCACTACCACCGTATCATGAGAACCCAAACCTTATCAATGGAAGCTGGCAGTCCATTTGCTAGTTATTCAGCTACACCGCATCCCTGCTCATGACTCCACCCCCATTCCCCCCACCACCACACCCACTCCAGTTACAGGTTCCGCCCCCACACCCAGCTCCACACCCACACCAGATCCCAACTCCCAGCCCTGCCGAGTTTTCACCATCCCTCCAGACCTCCCCCTCACTGAGGATGAACGATTAGTCCTCAGCAAAGGCCTCACCTTCATCCCCCTCCGCCCACACATCAATGAATTTAATACACGCCGTGACATCGAACACTTCTTCCGCCGCCTTCACCTCCAAGCTTACTTTCACAATCAGGACTCCTGCCCACCTTCCGAGGACCCCTTTGCCCGTCTCCAACACACTCCATCCTCCTGGACACCCCGCGCTGGCCTATTACCCACCCTCAACCTCTTCATTTCCAACTGCCGCCGGGACATTAACCGCCTCAACCTGTCTACTCCTCTCCCCCACTCCAACCTCTCACCCTCATAACGCGCAGCTCTCCAATCCCTCTGCTCCAATCCTGACCTCACCATCAAGCCAGCAGATAAAGGGGACGCAGTGGTAC
>NC_057713.1:100443505-100467529 GCF_004010195.1 Chiloscyllium plagiosum | reverse complement strand
TCTCTGACCTATCACCTTCATCCCACCCCCATTCACCCTTTGTACTCTTTGCTACCTTCCCCCACCCTCCTCCCTGACCTATCACCTTCATTCCCACCCCCACTCACCTACTGTTCTCTATGCTACTTTCTCCCCACCCCCACCCTCCTCTCATTTATCTCTCCACCCTCCAGGCACTCTGCCTGTATTCCTGATGAAGGGCTTTTGCCCAAAACATCGATTTTCCTGCTCCTCGGATGCTGCCTGAACTGCTGTGTTTTTCCAGCACCACTCTAATCTAGAATCTGGTTTCCAACATTTGCAGTCATTGTTTTTACCTAGTTATTCTTATTGAAGCCAACTACTGTGGAAGGTGGTTGAAAGAAGGAAGCAGTAAATGTTCTTGTGGGAATCCTCCAGCTCATGACAAGAGTGAGGCTAGTCTAAGCTGGACCCAGGGGGGATCCCAATGAAATGACAGGTGATAGCTGTTTGTACTTGCCTGTTTCCTGGAAGTGGCTGTGCTGTTGGGCGTAAAGGTGTCACTTGTTTGTTGGTGGCCAATGGATCCGCCCCTCTGGTGTTTGTTGCTTTCTGTTGGATCAGTGTGGATGGGATTCAGAAACAAAATCCTGCTGATCATCCAGTATAGGACAGTGGCCAGGACCAGGGGAGCAATGTAGAACAGAAAGAAATCAAGAAAATAAATGGGCAGGTAAAATTTTCGGGAGACTTTATAGTCACAAACCACCACTGTCATACCCTTGTAGCTGGTGTGTTTAATATCTAACAGGAAAAGCCACATCATGCAATAGAGGGAAGTGAAAGTCCACACTAACAGGATAATCTTTTTAGCTCTGGATGTAGTGCAGATAAACTGGGCTTTCATAGGGTGGCAGATAGCGATGTACCTCTCGATAGTGAATGCAGTTATTGAGCAGGAAGACACATTAACGCCCAGATATTGCATGTACGTGATTGTCAGGCAGCCGGTGTAACCGTAGACCCATGATCCGTAGATGGTGTTGGTGATGTTGGGGAGACCAGCAGCTATCAGTACCACCAGGTCAGCTACCGCCAGGCTCACCAGGTAACAGTTCGTTGGGGTTCTCATGTGCTTTGTGCTGAGGACCACAAAGACCACCAGTACATTTCCCACAATCCCAACTCCACACACCAGCAGGATGAGAGCCACGCTCGCCACTTGGTACTCGCGACTCTGCTCTGTCCCGTTGCCAAAGCTCTCGTTTAGCTGCTCCTCATAGTGGGAACTCAGGTTCTCCATGGCCAGTTAAAGCTGCGTCTCTCTGCGTCCCTGGGATGGTGCTGCTGTTGAGCAGAATCAGCAACTGTCCACCTCTGGCCTGAAGTGGAGTGAACATAAGGATGAATCAGTCTCCAATGAAAAGAAGATTCAGTAAGGATGGCATGTGGCTGTATCATTCTCCTCACTGACTTCCAAAAACATTTCTACAGAAAGCGTAAAGTATTTACTTTTATTTAAAAAAAAAACCCTTTGGTAATTAGTTAGATGCACGGTACTGTGTCTCAATCCAATGATACCTGACTGGATGTATAATTGAATTAAATTATACAGCCATCCATTTTCACATTTATACCCAAAGTTGAAAGATGAGTGACAGAGTAATCGTTTTAAACAGGAGGGTGATAAGACAGTAAGTCTTAACCAGACCAGGATACTCACAGTTAAGATTAAGCCCTCCTAGGACCTCCTGAATGGGCTCGGTTCTACACAGACTGACTCTTCAGAAGAAATACCGAGGGTAGGCTCCAGAACTGACAAACTGCTGTTAACATTTCCCTGCACGTACACCATGCAGATTTAGTTGAAAAATGTCACCCCGAACTGAACCGAAACCGTGCTTGGAAAGTTGCAACCACGTCTGGAATTCAGAACGATAGATAAACACCCTTTCCCAGCACCGGCTGCAGATAGCTCATTAAAAGTCTGCACTGCCCCAGTTTTCCGAACTGGGAATGATTTCATTCGATCTGTCTCGCTCTCTCCAACTCCCCCTCAGTTACGAATCCACTGACCTGGCCACACTCCAGCACCTCCTGCTCCACAAATTAGTCCACACAGTCACATAACTGCAATCAGCCTTCCTCTTAACCTTATTGTTCCACTCTCCGCTTTGCTTTTCCCTGTGATTTTGCCTTACAGCAGGCGGGCTGAGCTGGTGCAGTCTCCCACCCCGTTTCCCCTTGTCGACTTCTCACTTCTTCATCTTCACTCAGGAATGTGTTCTGAAGAAGGGGGCGCTAAATTCGAAACGTTAACTCTTGCCAGAGCAGCTGAGTTTTTCCAGCATTTTCTATTTTTTGTTTCGCAAGTCCCGTTCTCGCCAGAGCAGGCAGGGCTTGAACCCGGACCAGGTTCATTCCCACTGTGCCACAAGAGCCCTCTGTACAGGGCTGCCTGAGACAAAGTTAAAAATCACACAACACCAGGTTATAGTCCAACAGGTTTAATTGGAAGCACTAGCTTTCTGAGCGCTGCTCCTTCATCGGGTGGTTGATGAAGGTTGATGAACCACCTGATGAAGGAGCAGCGCTCAGAAAGCTAGTGCTTCCAATTAAACCTGTTGGACTATAATCTGGTGTTGTGTGATTTTTAACTTTGTACACCCCAGTCCTACACCAGCATCTCCAAATCATGACTGCCTGAGACAGGTCTTTAACCACTTAAGGTTTCAGTTTACATACCATTCCTCAGGCTGAGGAACAACTGCTCATTTGGGATTGGGGCAGAACGTGTTCCTTCACATTGACAGCTCTCTAATTGCATTTATATTCTTTATTTTGAATCCATTTGTATGGATACTCTTCGTGCCTATTTCACTTCAGTTGAAGTGGGTATGGAAGATGAATTTAGCCTCAGTCAAGGATTTGAGCGCATTATCACCCTGAGAATACTGCTGTCTTAAATTTAGGTTCTGCCCATATGTGTTTTTAAAAAAATCTTTTAGCACTACTGGAGGAAAAGTAGAGTGTACCCAAAAATTTACCCTCGAACAACATCACCAAGGAAACAGATTATTAGGTCTGTTATCGTCTTAGATTAGATTACTTACAGTGTGGAAACAGGCCCTTCAGCCCAACAAGTCCACACTGACCCGCCGAAGTGCAACCCACCCATACCCCTACATTTACCCCTTACCTAACACTACAGGCAATTTGGCATGGCCAATTCACCTGACCTGCACATCTTTGGACTGTGGGAGGAAACCGGAGCACCCGGAGGAAACCCACGCAGACACGGGGAGAATGTGCAAACTCCACACAGTCAGTTGCCTGAGTCGGGAATTGAACCCGGGTCTCTGGCGCTGTGAGGTAGCAGTGCTAACCACAGTGTCTTATTTGTGAAATCTTGCTATACGGAAATTGTTGTCTTCATCTCCATATCAGAACAGTGACTGCTTTCCAGAAAAGTATTTTGTTGGCTGTGAAGTGGTTTGGCAAACGCTGAGGAAAAAATGGTGCTATATAAATCAAAGTCTTCCTTTCTGCAGGGAGAATGTTTGCAAGAGAATTTTCCCATTCTTCTTTTCAAATTCTAAAATAGCCTGGGCCTTTCCCTATCTCTTGTATTTCCTCCAGCTCTATAAACATTCCAAAATCTCTGCACTTTTCCAATTCTTGCCTCTTGCACATCTTCAATTTCCTTCTCTCCACCATTGGAACTCCCCCTTAACCTCTCTACCTTTCTCTTTGAAAAGAATCTTTCAAATATAGATTTTCAATCAAGCTTTCGATCAATGTCCTAATATCTCCTTCCATAACTCAGTGTCATTCTTTCTTTATTTGATAATTGCTCATAGGAAGCAACTTGGGACAGTTTATTTTGTTCAGGGTGCTATATAAGTGCAGTACATCCATTTCTACTATTTAATTGGCTCTAATACAACTAGGAACATGTGGTTTTGGATTCTAATACTCTGTCAGTTGGTTCAATTATCTGAAAACAGATTTCATGACCTACCCTGACATGATGATGCAAAATATGAACTATTGATTTTTGCATCCAAATACCCAAATTAATATCTGGGACTTTCATGGACTGAAATGGTTTTAAAAACTGAGCCAAAAATGCTTAAAGTGGCTGCAAGCACCACCTGACCACAAGTAGCCAAATTTCTGAAGTAGAATCATCCTGGACTCAAAACGTTAATTCTGTTTTTGTCTCTCTATACATGCTGCGAGACATACTGTGTTTCTCCAGCACTTTCTGTTTTTGTTTTTGACCAAATTTCAATGTGAATTTGACAACAATCAGACTGAAATTAACATGTTACTGAAAAGCCCAGCCCTCAAGCTTCCTGAAAAAGTGCAGAAAGGCCTCCATCTCCTTTTTTGATCTACACATTTAAGAGAATGTTCATGTGTTGGAGGTGGAACCTTTTATTCAATTAACAAGCCTATAAACATAACACCTGCAGGCAGAATACTCAACAAGATGTTGACAGCGAGATACTGAAATGAAGGCTGTAGCACTGTATACCTGCTAGGAACTCTCTCTCTCTCTCTCTCTCTGTCTCAAGAAAGAAAAGCACCTGGTGATAATACTGATTAAAAAGGCACAAGAACTACTTGCAGTCCTACTATTAAAATTCAAACATTCTTTCATGACATACTACCATGCTTATTTCAGTTAAGTGAAAAATATTTCAAATGCAGTGAAGTTTATTTGGAAAATAAGATAGGGACATAAAATAAGGTCATTTTGATCAATACTAGAGGACAAGGCAATAAAAATTTATTCTGTGTAGGTTATCAGTTACAGAATCTGACATGAAATCCCTGAGTTTTTTTATTTGAAATTTTCTCTGGAATCCAGCAAGAGCTAATAAAAAAACTTTGTAGATAGGATTGCATTTACCATTTTTTTTAACAATAGATAAACATACAAAGTTTAAAGAAATATTTAACAAAAGTACAAAAGGCTGATGTTGTGGCTTGGCAGCATTGTTTGACCCAACTCTAGAGTCTCACTCTGCAGTCTATCTTTCCCTCTCCCTCTTCTCTCTTTGACCCAAAATCTTGATTAAGCTGGAACAGTGACATTTTTTTAAAAAATCAGCTGTGCAAATAACATCACGAATCAAAAAGATATGAAAATATTTTTCAAATGAGTTATTTTTCAAAAGACTCAAAACAGTCCACTTTGGATTTCTATTGAATCCATAATTTGATTCAGAATAATAAAACATGCCTGAGCTTTAAAACAACATGCATATTGAATACTGAATCATTACTTGGATAATGGTGATGGAGCTACAGTTGTAAATGCCAGGCATGAAAATGAAGAAGGATAATATTGGTTATTTCTTTGGCCATTTTAGTCCTGATTGCAAATAATATGTTCAGCTTATTGAATTATTGATCAAGAAATAACAGTACCATGATATAATGTCACAAAGAAATCAATTACAGTAATTAGAGAAATTGTTCCAATACAGAATCATTCCGATACTTTTCACATATAGCTTTTTGCTCAGATGCTGGAAGAAGACGACAGAGATCAGAGGAAAAGAATCTAGAGTGGAACAGCACTTCTTTATGAATTCTGAATCTTTTTATAAAATATGAAATATTGCAAGGAATAAACCAGGATATTCCTGACTGGCCATGAGTTGGAGGCTTGTTAAGTTTCCACATGTGCAACCCCAGTGAGTTTGTTAATGGCCTCGTTGGCAGTAAAACAAATGTAACTCTCACCACAGTGCTGTCAGAGGCAAGGGCTTAACTTTCCAGCATCACCAACAAAGAGACAGGCAATATTGTTAAAATTAATGGTGCTGGTTCTAGGCAATGTCACAGAAACATTACTAAATAGGGTTCATGGCTTCCTTCTATGCTGTAGGTTTCTGTGGTTCTGTAATTGAATAAATTATCAGAGCAGGAGAGAGAAGTTAAAAACAAAGAACTGAAGAATAAAATTGTGAGTAACTGCCTGCAACATTGTCCATAGTCAATTCATCATTATCAATCTAACATACTCACAGGACCTTGAAAGAATTGGAAAATCCCTCAGAAACTAATTTTATCCTATGGCCAGTACAGGCTTTACTGTCATTACAGGCAATTGTTTATTTTCCTTTGATGAGGACTATGGTCACTGCTACCAAAACTGACACGGATAGATGCTCCTTCGAGTATGAGGTCAGATAAGACATTACTTACAGAGTGCTTCACAACCAATGAATTGCTTCCAAAATGTGGTCACTGTTGTACTGAAGGAAGCAACCAGTAGTCAATCCGGTGGTAAAAACAATGACTGCAGATGCTGGAAACCAGATTCTGGATTAGTGGTGCTGGAAGAGCACAGCAGTTCAGGCAGCATCCAAGGAGATTTTGAAGCTGGGAAGCAGGAGCAGGAGAATCGACGTTTCGGGAATAAGCCCTTCTTCCTGCAGGTTCTTTTCTGGCCTGCTGTGTTTTTCCAGCACCACATTTTTCAACCCTGAGGACAACATCCATGGTATTATGTGGCACAAGCACCATGCTAAGTGGGATAGGTTTATAGTAGCTTGAAACCTAAAACATAAGAGATATTGTGGGTTATCAACAACAGCAGAATTACATTCAATTTTAATCTGTTTCCTCATGACCAAGCTTGACCTCCATCTTCTATCATCATCAGGCCATGGGATTCCTGAAAAAGGGTCACTCGATCAAAATGTTAACTCTGCTTTCTCTCCATAGATGATGCCAGACCTGTTGAGTTTCTCCAGCTATTTCTGTTTTTGTTTCATATATTCAGCACCCACAGTTCTTAGTTTTATTATATAAGCCATAGACAGCATAAACTTTGATAAAATTCCTTAACGTTTGTGTTAATGCCAGAAATAATGGGTTTGATTTCCAGCATGCTGCCCCAGTGCAAAGTTACACTATGCATTGCCCCTTGATGTTCAATGGCATTACCATCATCAAATCCTTCACTATAAAGATCCGGGGGGGTGGTGGAGGGGGGAGGTATCACCATTGACCAGAAAGTGGACTGACCATATAAATATTTTGGCTACAAGAACAAGTTAGAGGCTAAGAATTTTACCATCATCATTCATCTCCTAAATCCCAGAAGCCTATCTCCCATCTACAAGGAGTATAATGGAATTTCCCCAATTGCCTGGATAAGTGTAGCTCCAACAACATTCAGTAGGTTTGACACCATTCAGGATGAAGTAGCCTGTTTAATTGACTTCACATCCATCATACCAACATTTACAACATCGCTGCTGCATGGTGATATGTGTATCATCCATATGATGCATTGCAATGACTCACCAAGGGTCCTCCAGACTAGAGACCCCGCTATCCATAAAGGCAAGGGCTGCATGTTAATGCCACCATCTGTAAGTTCTTCTCCATTCTGATTTGGATATATATCACCATACCTCAGTGTCGTTCGATCAAATTGCTGAAATTCCCTTTCGAACAGAGCATGAGTGTTCCTATACCCTGAGGACTGCCAGTTCAAGAATCAACTCACCATCATCCTCTGAAGAGCAATTGGGGATGCAAAATAAATGCCAGCAACACCCACATCACATGCACTCATTAAAAAAAGCTGGATATTATAGAAAATGTCATCGAAGTTATTTAATGCTCATTTATTCATGATTCCTTTCTTTTGAAATGCCGAGATAATTATTCCATTTCCAGATTTCTTCTTATGAATGAAATCTATGATTAAGGAATAGTTAATCATTATAATTTACACAATTCCACCCCCAGATACATTGGTCATTAAATAAATAAATGTTCATGATAATGATAGTTGGTTATTTCAAAAACGCATCTGGAAAAGTGGTAGTGACAGAGTGATGAGGATAATTTAATTGGTTGGTGAAGATGTTATGAATTCCTATCCCATTAAGTACCAAAACACTTCATCTTGAAGCTTGAAATGTCAGTGAAAAAAAGATCATCTGAAAATTATAGCACAAATATTCAAGGTTAATCATATCTTTTGGTTGCTCATCAGAAGCTTAAAATAACAATTATTTTAGAATGACAGTCTAGGAAGCTGACAGAAATTGATCTAATATCTAGTCAGTGAAGTAAGCCTCACACAAAATGTTTAAACAAATTCTGCCACTGTGTCCCAGGGTATCATCTGTATACAAAGCCAGGACAGATCATCTTTGCACTATCTGATGTTGGAAGCCAGTGATGCTTAGCCATCTTTGGTGCAAGTGGAAATATGAGTTCCTTCAGATTGAAATGATGCTGGAATTCCATATTGGAGCATTTTTGTACTGAGCATTGCAGTGCCAACATGATGGGTATCTCCATAACTTCTTCCATATGGTGGTCTCAATTTAGCTAGATAGAACAAAGATTTCCACAGAGGAAAATATCAAAGCAGCTTATTTTTAAGAGAACTCTCTGTGATCAAGAAAGCTTGGACATGTATTTTGTGTGTGCATGTGCGTGTGTGTGTATCAGAAAGATTTATGTTCAAGAAAGGAAGAGTTCCACTTCATGGGACAATGTCACCAAGTACTGGGACAGAAGAAAGCTGCCCCATTAGGATGGCTTCCTCCTAAATTGCCCTGGAAATACGATGCTAGGTCAAAGCATTTATATAATGACGGAATGATATGGCACCAAGAAGGCTACTTGGGTCAATAGATCTATACAGACTCTTTGAAAGACTCTCTAATTAGATCCACTCTTCTGCTCTTTCTTCATAGTCTTGCATTTTCCCCTGAATTTTCTAATTTCCTTTTCAAAGTTCCTATTGAAGTGATGACATTTTCATGCAGTACATTCCAGATCACAATTCACTGTAAAAAGATTTCTTCCCATGTCCCTCTCTTGTCCAATCACCTTCAATCAGTGAAATCTGATTATCAAACCATTTGCCTGTGGAAGTAATTTGTCCTTATTTACTCAGTGAAACCATCACCCTGATTACCTCTAATGGCACTTGATGCCATCTTACCATCTCTGCCAATTTGTAGTTCAGTTGTTCACTGCCACTAATCGTCCTTTGTCTAGGACCTGCCAAATGATCAGTTTGGCAGAGGATACACCACTTCTTTATGAAAGAGACAATGTTGTCAGTTAATATGATAGCTTTTGCGTGGTAGCACAAAGCAAAAGAACTTAACTAATCAGACATATTTACCGGATTCTTGGGAGCTGTGTTGCTAACATCTGCACCCGCTGAAAGCTAGTGTCAAACTCATTGTCTTTATTAAGGACTGAATGTAATGTCATACGAAGGGGTTGAGTTAAATATAATCCAAACATTAACTCTTTCATGCCCATTCCAGTAAATATTCTCTGCAGCTGCTCCTAGCCTTGGCACTTTTCTTAATAGGAGAAAGTGAGGACTGTAGATGCTAGAATCAGAGTCAAAGAGTGTGATGCTGGAAAAGCACAGCTGGTCAGGCAGCATCAGAGGAGCAGGAGAGTCAACATTTCTGGCATAAGCCCTCCATCAGCCTCATTCCTGATTCTCCTGTTTCTTGGATGCTTCCTGACCAGCTGTGCCTTTCCAGCATCACACTCTTTGACACTTTTAGAATCATAGAGATGTACAGCATGTAAACACACCCTTCGGTCCCACTCGTCCATGCTGACCAGCTATCTCAACCCAATCTAGTCCCACCTGCTAGCACCTGGCCCATCTCCATCCAAACCCTCCCGATTCATATACCCATCCAAATGCCTCTTAAATGTTGCAATTGTACCAGCCTCCACCACTTCGTCTGGCAGCTTATTCCATACACGCACCACCCTCTGCGTAAAAATGTTGTCCTTAGGTCTCTTTTATATCTTTCCCACTCTCAACCTAAACCTATGCCCTCTAGTTCTGGACTCCCCCACCCCAGGGAAAAGACTTTGTCTATTCATCCTATTCATGCCCCTCATGATTTTATAGACCTCTATGAGGTCACCCCTCAGCCTCCGACGCTCCAGGGAAAACAGCCCCAGCCTATTCAACCTCTCCCTAAAGCTCAAATCCTCCAATCCTGGCAACATCTTTGTAAACCTTTTCTGAACCCTTTCAAGTTTCACAACATCCTTCTGATAGGAAGAAAACCAGAATTACACACAATATTCCAACAGTGGCCTAACCAATGTCCTGTACAGCCGCAACATGACCTCTCAACTCCTGTACTCAATACTCTGACCAATAAAGGAAAGCATACCAAACGCCTTCTTCACTATCCTATCTACCTGCGACTCCACTTTCAAGGAGTTATGAACCTGCACTCCAAGGTCCCTTTGTTCAGCAACACTCCCTAGGACCTTACCATTAAGTGTGTAAGTCCTGCTAAGATTTGCTTTCCCAAAATGCAGCACCTCACATGTATCTAAATTGAACTCCGTCTTTTCTTAATGTAGGCTGTACAGAATTGTGTACAATGATCTAGCTGAGACATAACCAATATATCACATTCTGCATTTTTATTCTTTCTCTATTGAAAATGTCATGGATCACATTCATCTTTTTAACAGCACTCTCACCTTGTTCTTCCAATTTCAAAGAATTGCGCAGAAAGACATTTTGACTAAGAACTTAAAGTGAAAAATATAAGCTGGGGAACACCATTTGTCCTTTTAACCCTGCTTCCCCATTCAACAGAATCTTAGTTGATCAACTCTCTCAATTCTGATCTAGTGACCTTATCCTGAGAAACCAAACCAACAAAGTAATAGCTGGCGCACTGTGTATAAGGGGTAAGGGGGGATCTTAATTACCAGCAGATTTCAGGAAGGAAGTTAGTCAGTGGGTAGCCTGCTAACCTTTGAGGCAGAAAGGCATGAGTTCAAGTCCATTCCAGAGATTTGAGTACAGAGTATGGGCTGATACTCCCTGTGGTATTACTGAGTAAATGCTATGCTGTGGGATTCTCAGAAGGAAATTTGCAGTGTTAGAGCTGACATCTTTTAAATGAGACATTAAGCAGAGGTTCCATCTGCTCTGTCAGGTGGGCATAAAATATCTCACATACTATTTAAAGTTGAGCAGAGGAGTTCACATCGGTATCCTGGTTAATATTTGTTCCATCATAAAAGCAGATTCTCTGGTTGTAATCATACTTTAGGGAGCTTGATGTGGACAAATTAGCTGCTGCAATTCCTACATGATAACAGTGAAGGCACTTCAAAGCCACTTCATTGGCTGTGGAACACTTTTGATTATTCCGAGGCTGTAAAAGGTGTTATATAAATGTCTTTCATTACAAGACAGAAATCCTAACACTTTAATAAGAAAAATGGAACTGATAAGCAGCAAATTGCCTGATCGTCCAACTCAGATAATCAGGTCCTATCTGTCGCTTCTATTAACTAATGTGGGTTTGGTATTTTCAAATATACTTGTTTCACTTTAGGGAACTAACAGGATGATTATCAATCTGATTGAAATGCATTACAAACACTTCTCTTGTGACCAGACCGTCTTGGAGCTGAACTTAAATTCAGAGCTTCAGGCTCAGATGCTGAAGCACTCCCTGCTGAACAGCAAGCCCTCCTCAAATTAATTATCAATTGTGCCTAGGGTTCACAGTGCCAGGGACCTGGGTTTGATTGTACACTGGGATAACTGTCTGTGTGGAACCTGCACATGCTCCCTGCATCTGCATGGGTTTCCTCTGGGTGCTCTGGTTTCCTCCCACAGTCCAAAGATATGCAGCTTAGGTGGATTGGCTGTGCTAAATTGTTTATAGTGTCCGGGGATATGCAGGCTAATTGGATTCGTCATGGGAAGTGCAATAGGGTAGGGAAATGGGTCTAGGTGGAATGCTCTTCAGATGGGTCGATGTGGACTTGATGGACCGATTGGCTTGCTTTCACATTATAGGGGTGCTAAGATTCTATCCTCAGCAGGGGCATCCAAGATGTCTTGAAAACACATTAAACATCTTATCAAGTGTTCAGAACTAAGACCGCATTTTCAGACGTAAGAAAAGCAAAGACTGAATAGGTCATTGTCACTAGCTGTTGAATTGTGGGTGATATTTTCTCAGGGTCATAAGTTTTGGTAAAGGATTTTTATGTTACCGAGCAGGTCATTCCATGATGTGCAGGCTCGAAGGGCTGAATGGCCTACTCCTGGACCTATTGTCTATTGTGCAGATGTTTGGTTGCCTGAGGTAGGACATCCCATGAGACAGCAGAATGTGGTGATCAGGATTCTTTTCCTTTCCCTTCCTTCTCTACCATCATTCCGCCTCATCATTAAGGCAATATGACTCAAAGTGTGATGCTGTTTGAGAAATAAGTTGCCACCATTTTGAATAACTGGTAGCAAACTCCTCCCAGTCATTGATGTCAATGCAGCTGCACTTCAAAGAGAGGTACAGAGTTTTTTAAAATGTTAAAATATACTTTATTCATAGTTACAAATATAGGTTGGTTCTGTACAGTAGCATATCAAGGAAACAAACAAAATTTGGAGTTTTGGGGTATCCAAACACACAAAAGGCATCTCTCACTTGAACCAGACTATATTTACATGCACTTGATATACCAGGAAGGTGTAATAACTACTTAATGTCAGCAGGAAGGCCTCATACCGTGGTCTTTCCCCACTGAGTCTTGACGGAACCTGCCCCAGGCTTTAGTGCATCATTCCATATGTAATCCTGGACCTTGGAATGTGCCATCTGCAACACTCAGTTAAGGTCAATTCCTTGTTCTGGAAGATCAACAAGTTTCAGGCAGACCAAAGAGCGTCTTTCTCTGAGTTGATGGTCCTCCACGTGCAGTCAATGTTTGTCTCGGTGTATGTCCAGGGGAACAGCCGTAGAACAGAGTCTGTGTCACAGAGCTGCTAGGGACAAACCTTAACAAAAGCCACTGAATCTTTCTCCAGACTTACTTTGCAAAGGCATATTCCATCAGGAGATGTGTGATTGTCTCAACCACCCCCCCACCCCCTCTGCTGCAGCTGCTTTGAGGGCAGTGTGCAGTGGCACAGAATGACCGGTGTACAAGATAGATTCTCACCATCAACCAAACAATGTCTTGGTGCTTGTTGGAAAGTTCTGGTGATGAAGATTTCTGCCAAATGATTTTGGTAGCCTGCTCAGGAAACCACATGATAGGATCCATCCCCTCCTTTTCAGGGAGGGCGTCAAGGACATTACATACTGACCACTTGCTGATGGACTTGTGGTCAAAGGTGTTTTGCTTTGCAAATTTCTGCGTGAAGGGCAGGTGATGTGAAATGGTCCAGCTACTTGAAGAATTCTGCAGCAACAAGGCCAGACTCATCCTTCACAACACTGGGGACAGAGAGAGCTACAGAGTGCCTTTGTCGCGGTTCCTTTGTCCTTCCCTGGAATAATAGCCATTTGAAAATTGAGAGATCAGGACCTCATGGGGGATACACTTTTCAGTCATGTGGACACAGAGTTCAGTTCAGCATAGTTGGTTTTGTGGGTGCGCTGATTGAATGTTTCATGAAGGGCAATCCTCCCACTGAATCTGGAGAATGAGGTGATGACATTACCAGTGGAATTTGTCTAGCGCTCTTTGTGTCAATGATATACAGTCCAGATCTCAATGTAATATAGGAGTACATGTGCAGCACTAAATATGGATGGTATTTTGAACAGGGTTAACATTTCTTACTTAGTGTCAGTCAAGGAGAAACTTTTGCAATATTGTCAATTAAAGGATACAAACCTGTCAGATAACTATGTAAAATGTGATGCATTTGAGTGAAAGCTCAAATGGAATGGACTGTAATAACAGGAAATATTATGGTAGATGTGGGAATGTTCACTGAGAATTATCCCCATGCAGGGAATATAGGCTGTTGTGGGCAAGACCACCATTTAATGTCCTTCACCATTCAACTACAGATGAGGGACTTGCATCAGTCAGGAGTGAGTCATGCTGCTCTGGGACTGAAGTCACACACACACATATAAAACTGTCTCAGTCACCTCCCGGCCTCTGAACGATAATTCAGATTAATTGTCAGAATAAACAGCACCATCATCGCATGCCTCACTCCCTGATTCCATAACCTCTGATATGTCCATTGATTCAGAGCAGTCACTCACTGATTCCCATATTCCAGTGAGCTATAACAGTGAATGGGGTGTATGTGGAGGTTGCACCCACATGGGGGAGGCATGGTGAATGGGTGTAAGGAGGTACAGGGATGTGGAGATTGTTGGAAGCTGAGTCGGCAGGGCCTCAGCTGATAGTGAGGGTACAGGAAACTCCACTGCATATCTCATCAATTTGACTTGCAGTCCGGTTGTACAGGGTGGAAGTTAGAGTTTGTGTATCACTTTCCGTATCCATTTAGGGTGTTTAATGCAGTAAAGGACTTATCATTGTCACAGCTGTGATTTCATTCAGCTTACTTCATTTTGAAGCAGATCACTCAGCTCACAATCTCAATAATAAAATCACAGCCCGCCAGCTCTATAACATAATCCACTTCAAACATTTCTATTTTTCGCACATGCCATATGTTTATTCACAATGTCATGTGTTGGTACCTGCTGTATAAACTCTCTTAATTCCGGATGATTCCATGTAGACTGAAGCTGAACCATACTCTTCACCAACTCATTGTCCTTCTTGTCTCTGAGTTGAGCTTCTCATGTCCTTTCTTATCATCCTGTCCCAATTATCCTTGTGTTTGCTGATCTACATTGTCTCCTGATGCACCAATGCTTCTAATTTAAAATCTTTGTTCACAAATCCCTCCATGGACTCATCGCCACAGTCCCCTGAGTTACTCTTTGTCTCTCCCACCACCATCTCCAATTTTGATCACTTCACCATTGGTGGCTATTCTTATAGCTCCCTAGGCCTTATGCTCAAGAATTCCCTCCCTAAACCTTTTCACTTTGCAATTCTCTCTCTCCTTCTTTAGGATAATCCTTTAAACCTACCTCTTTGACAAAGCTTCCGATCACTTGTCCTGACAGGTGGCTTGGCTCACAAAATTTGATAACATTCCTGTGAAGCATCTACAGACATTTTTGTTATATTAAAAGCACTAATAAATACAAGCTGTTGTTCCTGTCATCTTCAGAAATTTCAAAATTATTCATTAATGAGAAAGCAAACAGCACAAAGCCTCACAGAGGATTCTCGACAGATGAGTGTTTCCAAGGTAACAGAGTCTGTGATGATTTTAGTTGCTACCCAATACAGCCTAATGGCACCTATTAATATCTTACCAGATTTGCATAATATTATTTTATGATAATGAATTATGTGAAATTATTTGAGATCTTTGAATTTCTTGCCTTTATTTTAAATCGTGTTTTAACAGATGGATTAAATTAGCAATAACTAACATTTAACATTGGCTCTAATTCTTAGAAGGATTGAATGTGCATTTATACAGTATATCCCATTTTTGGGGCATCCCAAAAAGTTTCATTAACAATAGAGTTTATGGGAGTGTAGCCTCTGTTTTAATGTAAGAAAATGCAGTAACCAATTTGTTCACACCAAACTGCCACTAATATAAGTTAGGAGAAAGTGAGGACTGCAGATGCTGGAGATCAGGAAGAAGGGCTTATGCCTGAAATGTCGATCCTCCTGCTCCTTGGATGCTGCCTGACCTGCTGCACTTTTCCAGCAACACATTTTTCAGCTCCAGTTTCTTATGCCACAGGAGATAACATAAGTGCTGCTAGATAAGGTAAAAATATCCTGTTTGTATCAAACACATGACATGGTAACAGCAGTAGTCATCTATAATCGCCTCCACTATTTTTTGGTGGTTGATATTTGGAAATCTAATTGAAAATCAACCAGACTGCATCTTTGGTGAAAAGTGAATTCTTAAGTAGCATCATTTGCTGTGACAACAAACAGCTGTACAGATTCAGAGATAAGGCATTAATGACCAGGAAATCAGAATCAATTTCTTTTTGGTTAGAATATATATTACTTCAAGACAAATGAAATTTCCAAGATTGCTTTCATTAAAACAATGAAAAATAAAGCTGCGGTGCACTTTTGAGCTGAAACACACAGTCAGGGAAGTGAAATACAAAATACAGAAACACATTTGCTGGACAAACACTTCTTCCTGACAGTCAATATATACGTTTCTCATGGTAGTCTGTTTTCTTAAAGACTCTTCAAATTCTCACTGACATAAAATCAGTGATACATGGTTTTAGGTGGTTCAGTTCAATTTTTTAAGGGAATCATGGATAACAGAAACTTCAATATGGATTGAGCATCCAGCGACACATTTACTGAATAGAATAGGATATTTTGTCCTTCAAAAATGCTCAGTCATTCAGTACAATCAGGGCTAGTCCTCTATCTCAATGCCATATTTTCCTTTCCTTATAATTAAAATTGCATGCAGTTTTATTTTCCAGATCAACAACAGATAAGCCCATGAAAGTAGTTCTAAAAATGTTGCTTGCTATTGCAAAGGAAGGTCTTTGCAGAATTAACACATCTGATCTTTCCAAGAATGACTAGAAAAAAAATGGAATGTTCTTGAAGACCAGCATAATTTAAGAATTAACTTCAGAATGAATAGATGATAACTCATTTCATAAAGTCAGTAGATGCTGCAGTGAAGGGTATAAGTGTGAAATTTCCAAAGGGGAACTGACTCAGTTGCCCATTGAGTCATCATGTTTACACCAATTAGAGTATTTTAGGCAGATCTTTTAGGTAAGAAAAATGGCCAAACCACTGGTGGATACAAATAATCAGCATTCCCTCTAAGCTGCACTGAAAGTAAATATGAAGTCATAGTGACAGGTCAACAACAATTACATGCTTTAGGTATAACCAACACCATTGCTAAGGTCAGGCAAGTTTACTAAACCAACAATATTTGTAACAGATGTGATTTGTTTTACCTACCACAATATTCTTGATATCTGTAAAGCATGTGGTACCACGGGACATTAGGCACTTATGTGCAGGAAATCTGGTTCGAAAGGCCAAGCCATACCCCAAGAGGTTGACCAACAATAACAGTAGAACATTATAACACTGACAGCAAAAAAAGTTTTAAGATGGTGCACAAATGCAAATACGTCAATGAGGTTCAGAATTACTATGTCAACAGTATAAGATGCCCAGAAACGTATTACACTGTGCTGAAAATACAGGATGATGCAGGATAATTTTGTGACCGAGCAGAAACTTGCCTGAGACTGCAGCACAGTCATCCTTTTCCAAAACCATTCAACTCAGCTAACTTAATTTGAACAAATGGTATGGAAGCCATTGATTACAGTGTGCTGTGACATGCAGAATATTCCAGTTTGGCGACCATTCTTATGAAGTAAATACTGTACATTCTTTGGGGAATTAATTAGTGCCACGGCAAATGTTCCTCGTAAATAAATGTTTCACTAGGCAGGACAAAGCATCTGGTGTATCATTTTAAGCAGAAATGAAACAAGATCTTCAACACCTGTAGTATTTTCATTTAATTCTTTATTAAAATTTCCTCTCCAGTTCACAATTTGATGTTTGATGATCATTGCATGTGGCACTATCATTCTTAATACCTGGTACACAGGCTTGTTACTGCAAGTGATCTTTCGTAACGTAGTGCTGAGGCAACTATTACTTCACGGTAACTTTATATCTACTGCATCCTAAACTGGCTAAGGGGCAAGAGCTAAATGCTAATCAGTCAGAATCTGGTATCTGGTCGCGGGGGGAGGGATGATCAACCAGCCTGAATTCTGCCCATCTCAGACACCTTCAACCTCTTCATTATCACCAATTAGTCACCAAAGTCCCCAACCACAAAGATCTTCATGCTGTCAGCAAAATGTGATTTAACAGAGAATGGATTTCCTGACACCTTGTGGTGAATATTCCACTCTTCAACCCATGCAGTTATTGCAATGAAGCAGAGGACTGACTGGCTTTGAAGAGCTGTAATATGTACTGAGGGATCTGGGTTAATATTTTCCCTAATATTCGACATGCCTCACAGTGCCATGTCAGAGTTACATTTTGCACTGGTTTCTGAAAGGGTATATATCTGTAAGGCTCTAGTATTGGTTCTATACAAATTACTTACATCAACAAACAACTAAGACAGATATTTGGCCTGTAGGTTTTCATGTGACATCTTTTCCAGTTTTGTTGAGCCCAGAGAGGGAATGATTCACTTTCCACACTTTCCCCTGAGCGCTGTTGAAGTTAATGATCAATATAAAAGGAGAATCTTGAGCAGCACTGGCAGTATATGGCATATCATTATATCTCACTGCTTTAAAAACCTCTTATTTCCCCTTTGACTCTTTTGTCAATGATTTTAAATTTGTGCCCCACTGGTAACAGACACATCTGCCACTGGAATCAGTTTCTCCCTATCTATTCTAACAAAACCCTTCATGATTCCATGCAGTACATCTCTATGACTCTATGACTTTGTTAAAATCACCACTTAACCTTCTTTCTTTGTAGACAATCCCACATTTTCAGATTCTCCACGCTGAAGTCCCTCAGCCCTGGGAATGTTTGTGATAAAATCTCCCCTGAAATCATCCCAAAGCCTTAAAATCCAGTTTAAAGTGTGATGCTCAGAGTTTGGATCAATACTTTTGCTCAGGTAACAGTAGATCATTGGTTAGCACTGCTACCTCACAGCACTAGGGATCCAAGTTCATTTCCAACCTTCAGCAACTGTCTGTGTGGAGTTTGCATGTTCTCCCTGTGTCTGCGTGAATTACCTTTGGGTGCTCTAGTTTCCTCCCACAGTCCAAAGATGCATAGATTAGGTGGATTGGGCATGCTAAATTACCTATAGTGTCCAGGTATATGCAGGCTAGGTTGGTTAGCCATGGGAACTGCAGAGTTATAGAGGTGAGTCTGGGTGGGATTCATTTCAGACGGTTTGTGTGGCTGAATGGTCCACACGATGGGCTGAATGACCTGCTTCCAGAGTAAGGATTCTATGACAAAGCAGTAATTTATTGAGCCCTTCATCCTGATGAAGGGCTTTTGCCTGAAATATTGACTCTCCTGCTCCTCGGATGCTGCCTGACCTGTTGTGCTTTTCCAGCATCACACTCTCACCTCTAATCTCCAGCATCTGCAGTCCTCACTTTCGCCTAATAATTTATTAAGGCTTAACATAACTTCTTTGTTTTTATATGCAATATTTGTCTTTATAAAATTAAGTATCCATTTATAAATCGATCACAAAAAGGATGCACTTGCAAAAAAAAGTACTTTGAAGGGCACATTGTTTATTTGCAACAACGCAAAAAATGACAAAGAAAAATTCAGCCATTTTAACTATTTCTGGTTGAGATCCTGATCAAAGCAAGTCCTTGATCTTCCTTGACCAATATTGTGGAATCATTAAAATCTACCTCACCAAGCTCCATTTACCACCCGATTGCAAAGACAGCACCTCTGACAGTATAGCATTCCCTCAGTACTGAACTGGGGGGATCAGCTTAGGCTATGTCATTAACTTATAGTATCCCGGGGGAGGGTGGCTGGACTAACAAAACATCCCCTGGAAATAAATTAGATTTTCAGGCCAAGCATTTCATAAAACAAAATGGTTTTACGAAAAATAAATATCATATGTAAAATGAAATATAACCATCATGGTTTGATTCCATGAAGTTTTATATTACTCCAGCACAATCTGGTCCTCCTTCTGATTTGTAGTTTCTGTTTAAATTTACCAACATTAAGAACAGGTTAAATAGCTGGATTGAGAGAAAGATGAAATGAAGAGATGTGAGCACAAAATTGGGCATTTGGAATTAGAACAGTGAGTGTAGTGGTGAATGCTGTGCATGGACTTCAAGACAATGGAATAAACTTGTGATGGTGTTATGGCTCAGCTCTTCCCTGGGCATAAATAATGGAGTATGGGCAGAGTTAAGGAGAAAGAGAAAAACAAATGGAGAACTCAGCAGATGTCTAAAATCTTGCTATGTGAGTGTTAGAAATGCAAACAGAGAAGCACGTAAAGGCAGCTGACTAACACTAGGTCATAGAGTCATAGAGATGTACAGCATGGAAACAGACCCTTCGGTCCAACCCGTTTATGCCGACCAGATATCCCAACCCAATCTAGTCCCACCATCCATCACCCGACCCAAATCCCTCCAAACCCTTCCTATTCATATACCCATCCAAATGCCTCTTAAATGTTGCAATTGTATTAGACTCCACCACATCCTCTGGCAGCTCATTCCATACACGTACCACCCTCTGTGTGAAAAAGTTGCCCCTTAGGTCTCTTTTATATCTTTCCCCTCTCACCCTAAACCTATGCCTTCCAGGTCTGGACTCCCCCGCGCCAGGGAAAAGACTTTGCCTATTTACCCTATCCATGCCCCTCATGATTTTATAAACCTCTGTAAGGTCACCCCTCAGCCTCCAACGGTCCAAGGAAAACAGCCCCAGCCTGTTCAGCCTCTCCCTATAGCTCAAATCCTCCAACCCTGACTGGTAGGGTTCATGGAATAATCTTTCAATAATGTGACAATAAGATAGGAGCCAGGTACCAAGTTCCTTGAATACCATTTTTAAAGCAGTTTTAAATCTTAATATGTAATAAACAGTGTTTAAAGAAGTCCAAGCCTGAAGACAGTTCTTGACCTTGCATTCTCCTTGATCGGTCTGTCTTGAACTCAAATTTGTAGATATAGGCAAAAAACCACACAACTATATATAGTGATGGTGTTGGGAACAACCACTTGGAAGACAATGGCAGCAGTGAAGATCATGAAACATACCTGGAATCATTTGGAGAAGAGAAGAACTAAAAAAAAACACTTTTTAAAAAAAAAAATCATTTACTATCAGTTAGCCAGAGAATGACAGCACTATATAGCACTTTTCATCATGACAATAAACAATTAAATCAAAGCAGCAGAAAAGTCACAGAATTGAACAGCAGCTGTGAGGGAAAGCAAATCGCTGAACAGAGAACTAATAATAGCAACTAAGTCTGAATAAAAGCATTTTACAGCCTGTAATAAGGGAAACAAACCTTTAAGAAAAAACAATGAGTGTAACAAAGTCTATGAACAGCCAGGAACAAACCTGGATTGACCATTCACAAAAAGAAGCCAATTACTGGGCACATAAAGCAGATTAGGTCCCTTCGAGGAAATAATAAAAAAGTTTCATTTCCACAGAGAAAGCTAGTCTGGGAAACAGAGCTAAGACTTCTAACAGCGATTTAACAACTTTTGCGCAATTTACCCAAGGCCAAGTTAACAACAAGCAAGTTTAGAAAATTCTTCAGAAACATGCTGAAAGCAATTATTCTGAACAAAAATCAAGAATGCAAATTATGTGTTGGAATTCGAAATTTCAGAGTCTAAACAGTGAAGTTAGTTAAATCTTCATAATTTCAACAGATGACTGAGAAATGGAAGTTTTATTCCCAAAGAAAAAGATTTATCGATTTTAATCGCTGTAAACAACAAATTAGGGATGAAGACAAAGATCATCAATTTGATCATGTGGTGTAGAATTTGACATGAATATACATGTGATGCAGAAAATATTGGTGCCAGCAATGTCATGGCAGCCATCTTTGATTTTTTTTTTAAAAGCAGCATTGAATTTTATTGATTGATTTCACTTTGAGGTTTCTACCCACAGATCTTTTAGAATTCTTTCAGGCATCTTGGAAAAGGAATATCTTCATTCTTGTCTTGAATACGCTGTATTGGTAAAGAAAATAACAAACTCCACATTGAAACCATTTAGAGCAGCAGAAACTTTAACGGCTTTCCGTTTAGTACTACAGTACTAATCTTTACAACAACGAGATTCAGTGACAATTTTAATTAACTAAGAATATAACAAGACAACAAAATGAGTGTTGTTCAGCAACAACTTTAATTAACTAAGAATGCAGCAAGACAACAAAATGAGTGTTGTACAAGAAGATCAAAATCCTAGCAACAATAATTCAAATCAGGAAAATAATCAACAACTTTAATTGTCTATAAACAATTAGTCAAAGCAGCAAGATTCACCTGTACTGATCTTTCCACCAGAATACTTCACACTATCAGATCCATTTGATCAATCACAAATTAGCAAATGTGCAAAGTTCAATTCCTAAAATTTCAAAAAGCTTTAGAATTGAACGTTAAATCAAATACAGAGCAGATTAGTACACTTCTCTCTTACACAGGAAGGACATCAGCTTACATAGGCAACAAATCAATGAAAAATAAGTACATTTGCCAACCATAAAAAGCTTTTGATCAGTATTTTACTGATGGATGGGAGGACATGCCAGGAGCAGTAGCTGGCACACCTGAAAATGAGGTGTCAACCTGGGAAAGCTACAAAACAGGACTGCTTGCTTATAGACAGAGGTAAGCTATCCCACAACCAATGGACCTAACCTTGCAAGTCCTGACAAACCCAGATACTGTAGACCATGAATTCACTCACTGGAGAAGAATGCACCCATCCTCAATAATGTGGGAGCTCAGCTAATCAGTGGAAAAGACAAAACTGAAGCATTTTTAGTATTCTTCAGCCAGAACACAGATTGGATGATCATCTCAGCCTCCTCCTGAGGCTCCCAGCTAAAGAACCAGGTACTGCAGTAGGCAGTGTTCAGCCCCATGAGCTTGCTCTGCTGATTGAAACAATCGGGGTTGATTTCATCTCAGCCTCAACCTCACTTCCCTGCCTGCTTTCCACAGCCCTTGAACCCCTTGCTAATTAAAAATCTGTCTATTCCCCCCCCTTAAATTTGCTAAATATCCTGGCATCTGGCCCATCATAGATGCCTGTCCTCAGTAAATTCAATTCACTCCACATGGTATCAAGAAAGGATTAGTGGCACTGGATACTACAAAGGGCCCTGACACCATTTGGTAATAGTCCTGAAGGCTTGTGCTTCAGAACTTACTGAACACCTAGCTAAGCTGTTTCAGTACTGTACAAGAATAGTCTCTGCCTGACAATGTGGAAAATTGCCCAGGTATGTCCTATACAAAAAAAAAGCAGGACAACTCCACAAATTACTGCCCCACCAATATACTGCAATCATCAGTACAGTGATGGAAGGTATCATCAATAATGTTATCAAGGAGCCCTTGCTTAGCAATAACCTGCTCAAAGATGCTCAGTTTGGGTTTTGCCGAGATCACTCCGCTCCTGACCTCATTACAGCCTTAGTTCAAACATGGACAAAGGAGGTGATTTTCAGACAGGAGGTGAGAGTGACTATCTTTGACACCAAATCTGCATTTGACCAAGTGGGATATCAAGGTCTAAGATGGCTGGGGAGAAGCAGGCAGCGCCTGGGCTCCTGTGCCTGGAGCTTATACACGCTGTCTGCTTTTATTTCTATTTTCTAATTTATTTCTCCTTTTTTACGCAATTTTCTTTTCGGAAATTTCCTTAATTTTCTTCTTCTATCATTATATTCGCAGAAGGTGGTATGAAGTCCTCTTCATCATGGTCCGGAGTGTGCCTGTGCCTGGTGAGTACGGAGCGGGTCTCTGGAGGATGGCAGTGAGGAGGGTGGTGAGAGTGGAGCAGGTCACTGGAGGATAGCAGTGAGGTGGGTGGTGAGACTGGAGTGGGTCTCTTGAGGATGGCAGTGAGGTGGGTGGTGAGAGTGGAGTGGGTCTCTGGAGGATGGCAGTGAGGTGGGTGGTGAGAGTGGAGTGGGTCTCTGGAGGATGGCAGTGAGGTGGGTGGTGAGAGTGGAGTGGGTCTCTGGAGGATGGCAGTGAGGTGGGTGGTGAGAGTGGAGTGGGTCTCTGGAGGATGGCAGTGAGGTGGGTGGTGAGAGTGGAGTGGGTCTCTGGAGGATGGCAGTGAGGTGGGTGGTGAGAGTGGAGTGGGTCTCTGGAGGATGGCAGTGAGGTGGGTGGTGAGAGTGGAGTGGGTCTCTGGAGGATGGCAGTGAGGTGGGTGGTGAGAGTGGAGTGGGTCTCTGGAGGATGGCAGTGAGGTGGGTGGTGAGAGTGGAGTGGGTCTCTGGAGGATGGCAGTGAGGTGGGTGGTGAGAGTGGAGTGGGTCTCTTGAGGATGGCAGTGAGGTGGGTGGTGAGAGTGGAGTGGGTCTCT
>NC_057713.1:100439595-100440564 GCF_004010195.1 Chiloscyllium plagiosum | reverse complement strand
GTGGGTGGTGAGAGTGGAGAGGGTCTCTGGAGGATGGCAGTGAGGTGGGTGGTGGGAGTGGAGTGGGTCTCTGGAGGATGGCAGTGAGGAGGATGGTGAGTGTGGAGTGGGTCTCTGGAGGATGGCAGTGAGGTGGGTGGTGAGAGTGGAGGGGATCTCTGGAGGATGGCAGTGAGGTGGGTGGTGAGAGTGGAGTGGGTCTCTGGAGGATGGCAGTGAGGTGGGTGGGGAGAGTGGAGCGGTTCTCTGGAGGATGGCAGTGAGGAGGCGTGTGAGAGAGAAGTGGGTCTCTGGAGGGTGGCAGTGAGGAGGGGAGTGAGATTGGGGTGGGTCTCGAGAGGATGGAGGAGGGGGGTGAGATTGGAGTGGGTCTCTAGAGGATGGCAGTGAGGAGGGTGGTGAGAGTGGAGAGGATCTCTGGAGGAAGGCAGTGAGGTGGGGGGTGAGATTGGAGTGGGTCTCTGGTGGATGGCAGTGAGGCTGGTGGGGAAAGTGGAGTGGGTCTCTGGAGGATGGCAGTGAGGAGGGTGGTGAGAGTGGAGTGGATCTCTGGAGGATGGCAGTGATGTGGGTGGTGAGAGTGGAGTAGGTCTCTGGAGGATGGCAGTGAGGTGGGTGGGGAGAGTGGAGCGGTTCTCTGGAGGATGGCAGTGAGGAGGGTGGTGAAAGTGGAGTGGGTCTCTGGAGGATGGCAGTGAGGTGGGTGGAGAGAGTGGAGTGGGTCTCTGGAGGATGGCAGTGTGGTTGGTAGTGATAGTGGAGTGGTTCTCTTGATGTTGGCAATGAGGTTGTTTGGGAGAGTGGAGTGTGTCTCTGGAGGATGGCGGTGAGGTGGGTGGTGAGAGTGGAGTGAGTCACTGGAGGATGGCAGTGAGGCGGGTGGTGAGAGTGTAGTGGGTCTCTGGAGGATGGCAGTGAGGAGGATGGTGAGAGTGGAGTGGGTCTCTGGAGGATGGCAGTGAGGAGGAT
>NC_057713.1:100434829-100435723 GCF_004010195.1 Chiloscyllium plagiosum | reverse complement strand
AGTGAGGTGGGTGGTGAAAGTGGAGTGGGTCTCTGGAGGATGGCAGTGAGGTGGGTGGTGAGAGTGGAGCGGGTCTCTGGAGGATGGCAGTGAGTTGGGTGGTGAGAGTGGAGTGAGTCACTGGATGATAGCAATGATGCGGGTGGTGAGATTGGAGTGGGTCTCTGGAGGTTGGCAGTGAGGGGGGTGTGAGAGTGGAGTGGGTCTCTGCAGGATGGCAGTGAGGAGGGTGGTGGGAGTGGAGTAGATCTCTGGAGGATGGCAGTGAGGTGGGCGGTGAGAGTGGAGTGGGTCTCTTGAGGTTGGCAATGAGGTGGGTGGTGAGAGTGGAGCAGGTCTCTGGAGGATGGCAGTGAGGCGGGTGGTGAGAGTGGAGTGGGTCTCTGGAGGATGGCAGTGAGGAGGATGGTGAGTGTTGCGTGGGTCTCTGGAGGATGGCAGTGAGGAGGATGATGAGAGTGGAGTGGGTCTCTGGAGGATGGCAGTGAGGAGGATGGTGAGAGTGGAGTGAGGATGGTGAGAGGGGACTGGGTCTCTGGAGGATGGCAGTGGGGTTGGTGGTGAGAGTAGAGTGAGTCTCTGGAGGATGGCGGTGAGGTGGGTGGTGAGAGTGGAGTGGGTGTCTGGAGGATGGCAGTGAGGTGGGTGGTGAGAGTGGAGTGGCTCTCTGGAGGATGGCGGTGAGGTGGGTGGTGAGAGTGGAGCGGGTCTCTGGAGGATGGCAGTGAGGTGGGTGGTGAGAGTGGAGCGGCTCTCTGGAGGATGGAAGTGAGGTGGGTGGTGAGAGTGGAGTGGGTCTCTGGAGGATAGCAGTGAGGAGCGTGGTGAGAGTGGAGCGGGTCTCTGGAGGTTGGCAGTGAGGAGGGTGGGGAGAGTGGAGCGGGTCTCTGGAGG
>NC_057713.1:100433834-100434810 GCF_004010195.1 Chiloscyllium plagiosum | reverse complement strand
GAGCGGCTCTCTGGAGGATGGAAGTGAGGTGGGTGGTGAGAGTGGGGTGTGTCTCTGGACGATGGCAGAGGTGTGTGGTGAGAGTGGAGCGGCTCTCTGGAGGATAGCAGTGAGGTGGGTGATGAGAGTGGACTGAGTCTCTGGAGGATGGCAGTGAGGAGGGTGGTGTGAGTGGAGTGGCTCTCTGGAGGATGGAAGTGAGGTGGGTGGTGAGAGTGGAGTGGGTTTCTGGAGGATAGCAGTGAGGAGCGTGTTGAGAGTGGAGCGGGTCTCTGGAGGTTGGCAGTGAGGAGGGTGGGGAGAGTGGAGCGGGTCTCTGGAGGATGGAAGTGAGGTCGGTGTTGAGATTGGAGTGGGTCTCTGGAGGATGGAAGTGAGGTGGGTGGTGAGAGTGGTGTGGGTCTCTGGAGGATGGCGGTGAGGTGGGTGGTGAGAGTGGAGTGGGTCTCTGGAGGATGGCGTTGAGGCGGGTGGTGAGAGTGGAGTGGCTCTCTGGAGGATGGCGGTGAGGTGGGTGGTGAGAGTGGAGCGGGTCTCTGGAGGATGGCAGTGAGGCGGGTGGTGAGAGTGGAGTGGGTCTCTGGAGGATGGAAGTGAGGTCGGTGGTGAGATTGGAGTGGGTCTCTGGAGGATGGAAGTGAGGTGGGTGGTGAGAGTGGTGTGGGTCTCTGGAGGATGGCGGTGAGGTGGGTGGTGAGAGTGGAGCGGGTCTCTGGAGGATGGCAGTGAGGAGGGTGGTGAGAGTGGAGTGGATCTCAGGACGATGGTGAGAGTGGAGTGGGTCTCTGGAGGATGGCAGTGTGGAGGATGGTGAGAGTGGAGTGGGTCTCTGGAGGATGGCAGTGAGGAGCGTGGTGAGAGCGGAGCGGGTCTCTGGAGGTTGGCAGTGAGGTGGGTGGTGAGAGTGGGGCGGGTCTCTGGAGGATAGCAGTGAGGAGGGTGGTGAGAGTGGAGTGGATGTCAGGACGATGGTGAA
>NC_057713.1:100412747-100433388 GCF_004010195.1 Chiloscyllium plagiosum | reverse complement strand
AGTGGGTCTCTGGAGGATGGCAGTGAGGCGGGTGGGGAGTGTGGAAGTTGTCTCTGGAGGATGGCAGTGAGGAGGATGGTGAGAGTGGAGTGGGTCTCTGGAGGATGGCAGTGGGGTGGGTGAGGAGAATGGAGCTGGTCTCTGGAATCAGTGTTGAGAAGGTGACTGGCAGAGGTGTGAGCATGGGGACCCGATATCTCCTACTATATCTGAAGAGGCCGGCAGTGGCTTCGGCCAGGTATCCCGCAGCGCAGGAACCTTTTGCTATGGGTCCTTCCCTGGGATTGGTCCTTGTGGCAGCTTTTGTGGTGTTTTGTAGCCAGGATTCCACTAACCTAGCACGTTAGCACATCTGGCTTATCCCAAACACGGGATCCAGGAATTGAACCAAGATGAGATTTGTCTTAATGTTTAATTTTTTTCTTATCTGTGCCTTCTGTTATTAATATAGGCCCCATGGTATGTCAACTTAAACATTTTTCACTGTATGTTTTCTGTAAAAAACACAAGTGGCAATAAATGACTATTCTATTCAAAAAAGAAGTCTGAGTAAACCTAGAGTCAACTGGAATTGGGGGAAAACTTTCCAGTGATTTGAGTCATCCCTCGCACAAAGGAAAATTGTGCAGTTTTTGCAAGTCTGTCATCTCAGCTCTAGGATATCTCTGCAGGAGTTCCTCAGGGTAATGTCCTCGGCCCAACCATCTTCAGCTCCTTCATCAATGAGCTTCCCTCTATTGTAAGGTCAGAAGTGGGGATGATTGCAGATGAATGCACAACGCTCAGCACCATTTGTGACTCCTCAGATACTAAAATAGTCCTTGTCCAAATGCAGCCAGACCCAGGCAATATCCCAGACTTGTCTGTCAAGTGGCAAGTAACAGGGGCAAGTACAGTCATGTCACACAAATCCCAGGCAATGACTATGTCCAACAAGAGAAAATCCAAAGTCACCCTTCAACATGCAAGAGTATTACCATCTCTGAATCCTCCCCCCAGGTATAAACATTCTGGGTGGGAGGATTTGTGAGGGTGTTACCATTGATCAGAAACTTTACCAAACTAGCCATATAAATACAATGGCTACAAGGGCAGGTCAGAAGATAGGAACCTTGCAGTGAGTAACTCGCCTCCTGACTCGCCAAAGCCTGTCCAAATTCTACAAGGCACAAGTCAGGAGTGTAGTGGAATACTCCCCACTGGCCTGGATGAGTGCAGCTTCAACATCATTCAAGACGTTTGACAGAGGCAACCCACCTGATTGGCATCACATCCACAAACAATCAGTCCTTTCACCACGGACAGTGAGTAGCAGCAGCATACATCACTTGCAAGACAAACTGCAGAAATTTATCAGAGCTTCTAAGACAGTGAGTGCCCCGTGAACCCACAGGAGATTCTGGAGATAGCTTTATTAATGACCTGTTTGTATTATTTGAGCCGTGCAACTACAGAAGCTTATAGCAAATGCTAATTCATAACAGAATTGTCAATTGCTCTTAAATAAATCAAATTTTGAGCTTCTTCAAACAAAATGGGTTCTGATTCTAAAATGATCAGTTCTAATAGCAGTGGGTACAGCATCAAAAAATTGTTCAAGACGCATTATGCTGTAAAATTCATTTAATGTAGAACAATTTATTGAGAGTGAAGTACTTGAAATACAATAAACCACCTGACCAGAGTAGACAGATCTCTGATCTGAAAAAAATTACTACAAAGTGAAAATATTAATACAAACGCTGAAACAATCTACAGTTTCTTGAGACAGGTATGGTTCCCAGCCTTTACATCTGTGAATACAAAACTGGTTAGACTTGCACCAAGGATGTATTCATTGTAGGAAAAGAAAAGTTAATTCTTGAAGATTTGATACAATCTAAAGAACAAACCCTGCAACAAACCAAACCATTTCCAAGGCAACTTGTATATTGCGCTTTGAAACAGAATCGTGAAGAACAGGTCAGGACTATAAAGGAATAAATTCCTTTTATGGGGAATAGCTACCTATGAACAAAGAACATCACTTTTTTCTTGGACAATTAAAAAAAACTGTTGTCCATTCCAGATGTTAATAGAGTCATAGAGTCATAGAGATGTACAGCATGGAAACAGACCCTTCGGTCCAACTCGTCCATGCCAACCAGATATCCCAACCCAATCTAGTCCCACCTGCCAGCAACTGGCCCATATCCCTCCAAACCCTTCCTATTCATATACCCATCCAGATACCTTTTAAATGTTGCAATTGTACCAGCCTCCTCCACTTCCTCTGGCAGCTCATTTCATACACATACTACCCTCTGCGTGAAAAAGTTGCCCCTTAGGTCTCTTTTATATTTTTCCCTTCTCACCTAAACCTATGCCCTCTAATTCTGGACTCACCTCACCCCCCCCCTCATCCCAGGGAAAAGACTTTGCCTATTTATCCTATCCATGCCCCTCATGATTTTATAAACCTCTATAAGGTCACCTCTCAGCCTCCGACACTCCAGGGAAAACAGCCCCAGCCTGTTCAGCCTCTCCCCATAGCGCAACTCTCTCACCCTGGCAATATCCTTGTAAATCTTTTCTGAACCCTTTCATGTTTCACAACATCTTTCCGATAGGAAGGAGACCAGAAAGCCAGCATCTATATGCATCTCTGCAGCTGCATTAACATAAGAGCCTTCGGCAAATATTGATCGTAAGGAATATCCTGAGTGCTGAAACTACCATCACCTTTTCTTATTGGTCCAGCCTTCCCATTCAGTTTATTTACTTTCCATCCCTTTATCACAGGAACCACCTCCTTGGCTGGAACAAAACCAAGTCCTGTTGACACTGTCTACAAAACACTATTCCCTTTGATTGATCCCTAAGTTCATGCTACCCATTCAATGCTTATGGTCAGACTGCTAAATAGATTAATTCTCTGATCTAGTGGAACCCAGCAGAGTAAAAGGCAGATCATCAAGTTTGCTTCAAGTGTTTCTACATCTTGACATACATCTACATCTTCTACATCTACACATTTATCAACACAGATGGGCAGCACGGTGGCACAGTGGTTAGCACTGCTGCCTCACAATGCCAGAGACCCGGGTTCAATTCCCGCCTCAAGCGACTGACTGACTGTTTGCACGTGTCTGAGTGGGTCTCCTCTGGGTGCTCCGGTTTCCTCCCACAGTCCAAAAATGTGCAGGTTAGGTGAATTGGCCATGCTAAATTGCCCATAGTGTTAGGTGAAGGGGTATATGTAGGGGAATGGGTCTGGGTGGGTTGCGCTTTGGCGGGTCGGTGTGGACTGTTGGCCGAAGGGCCTGTTTCCACACTGTAAGTAATCTAATCTAATCTAAGTCGAAGTGTGCGTAATATAAGGAACAATTTGTACTAAATGCTTTACAAAGTAGCAACTAGTTAACTAATTTGAATACACACGTTAATCAATGTTGATAATGGGTGATAAAAAGGAGGGCAGTTATGCAAGCCCTTTAGGACCTTGGAACAACCCTATGGTGATGTCAAGGAGCTACTCCTCACTGAGTATATATAGCACATTGTGGTCAGAGTGAAGAAGAAGAGAAATACATCGAAAACTGCGCAGAAACCTGACGTCCAGTTGTGCAAATGTTAGAAAAATGCAGCATAGGATGTGAAGTAGAGCCTCTAGTATTTGATAGTTAAGTAGATGGAATAATCTTTAAATGTTGTAACAGTAAGATAAGGACCTGTAATAGATAATGTTGTAAAGAAGGCTGAGCATGAAGATAGCTCTTGGCCTTGCCTTGATCCCAAGCCTTTGGAGATGCACATTAAACCACACAACCAAAGAATGAATAAGCACCAAGATGGGCTCACTGGATTGATCCAGTAATATATTTCTAATTCTGCTTTTAGTAAAATTCCTCTGACAATTAGTTCTAAGTCTCTGTTCGTTGTGCTTACACTCAGGAAATATTTCAGTGGTGTTGGGCAGAATCTGGGTCAGGCATCTTGATGTGTTTGCTTCCTTCCTGCTGCAACTTCAAACAAATCCCTGGGTCTGACAGACAAGGAGGGTTTGTCTGTCGAAAGGCTGTGGCTGTCTTTTTCTGTCACACGCCTGAATTGGATTTGAGATGAATAGTTACTGCACCCTTGTATATGCCTCACTCATCAACATTTTCTTTGCAGTTTAGATCTGATGGTGCTATTCTTCAGTTTGTTTATTTGATGTGTTGGAGAGATGATAGGCAGCTCCCTCCCCCCAGCCCCCACTAGCTACCCTCACTGAGTCCGTTTCCTATCTGTATCATGATGAACCCCAATAACAGGAGCCTAAGAAGGAAATTAATTCCAATGAAAGGAAAGCTTTTAGGAATCAAAAATGAGACGGTGTCGGTTTAAGGTGAGAGAGGATAGATTTAAAAGGGACCTGAGGGGAAACATTTTCATGCAGAGGGTGTTGTGTGTATAGAATGAGTTACCAGAGGCAGTGATGGAGTTTGGTACAATTACAACATTTAAAAGAGGTAAATGAATAGGAAGGGTTTAAAGGGAGGTGTGCCAAATGCTAACAAATGAGACTAAATAAATTTAGGATATCTGGTTGATATGAAAGAGTTGGACCAAAGGATCTGTTTTTGTGCTGTACAACTCTATGTCTCTAATCAAACAGTAACACGTTGCAAAGTATTTGACAACTTCTAAGATCCACTGATCATTGCCTGCAGTGATATCCTCCACGGTTTTGAAAGGTTTCCGATGCCTGTTCGAAGGACCAGGCATATTGCAAATAAAATCTTCATCGCGATAAGGACTGGCTGGAAATTTCTACAGATATGTTTCCATTCCTTAACTTCATTATAAGTGAAGGGGAATACCTGCTATGTGCAAAAAAAAACTTCACTTCCTATGAGGTGTCTCTAGAAGCTGCACTCCATGCTCTAACACAGTTCATGTGTTCAGTGATTTATTAAAACTTACTTCTAGATATGAATCCTTCAAACAGACTCCACAGACGGAGCCAGGCTGAAGGAAGTGTACGTACTGTGTGTGGGAGGTGAAACTCTCGTCTGTAGTTGTCTCCTTCCTGCTCACTGGCCATGAAACAAAAAGTCCCAGTATAAATGGAATGGTTTTTAATCAATCTGCAATGGAAAACATGATATTGTGTTTGTGTGATGAATGGAGTATTGAATGCTGTAGTAAACAGGCTTTTAAATATTGATCTTTAAATAACTCATTACCTGATCTTGGGTCAGTGACGTACAATATATCAACAGAGAATCAAATTTTAATGGCACACATAGCAGAAACCTTTGGAAAGAAATTGTAATCATTTATACAGCACCTTTTAGATCCTCAGGATATCTCATACATTAATTAAATGCTTCTGAAGTAAACTCACTCCTGTTATGTAGTGCAGCCATTTGTGCACAGTAAGCTCCCAATAAATATGAGTGATCTATGCTTGCTGAGGAATAAATATTTGGCTGGACATCTCCACTGCTCTTTGGCAACAGTGCAATGGATTTTTTTCCATCCACCCAAGAGAGCAGACAGGTCCTCAGTTTAACATATTCTCAGATCACATTTCCAACAGCACAACACTCTGTCAGTACAGCATTGAACAGTCTTGAGCCCTCACTTTCTGACACACAGGGAAAATGTGACCACAGCCATTGACCATAGCTGACATCTGGTGAAGTTAGATTGGAAATATCAGACAAGTGTAGTATGTGGTACTGTGATGAGCTGTGCAGTCAACCACTTGTTGGAGCTTTTGTGTAAGATATTTCCTGACTCTCAGCCCCCTGCAGTTGAAAATGTGTGCCTTGACCTAGAATGTTTATCTTTGCCAGACCTTTGACTTCTTCCCCTGATGTATGAAGATACTTAGCATGGTAGGGTTTAAACTGACTACTTCAACAACTTCTCAGCCTGGGTAATGGGGTGTCTTATCCTTTATATTGCTAAAATGTCGGCCACCCTCCCATCCCAATCTTTACCTTCTGTACCTTTTTCAAAGAACTCATCATTGTGCAATGGTCACTCAGGTACTCTCCTGGTTCTGAATCTGAACACTGCGGATACTTGTTCACTTCTAAAGACCAGAAGCCAATATCCAAGCTAAAAATCACACAACACCAGGCTATAGCCCGACAGGTTTAATTGGAAGCACTAGCTTTTGGAGTATTGCTCCTTCATCAGGTGGTTGTGGAGTGTCTTACAATTGTGTACTCCACAACCACCTGATGAAGGAGCAGCGCTCCGAAAGCTAGTGCTTCCAATTAAACCTGTTGGACTATAACCTGGTTGTTGTGTGATTTTTAACTTTGTACATCCCAATCCAACACCAGCATCTCCAAATCATATCCAAGCTGCCACTGTCAGTGCAGTAGTGGGAAAGTCTTTAACTGTCAGAGATACTGTGTTTCAGATAAAATATTAATCCAAGGTCCTTTCTGCTTCTCAGGTGGATGCACAAGATCCAAAGGCATTATTTGAATAAAAGCAGCAGAACTGACCTTGGTGTTGTGACCAAGATTTCAGCCTCAACCAGGATCATTAAAGAAAAACGAAGACTTAGTCATTATCATGTTGCTTTTGATGGTTGAGTGGTTAGCACTGCTGCCTCACAGCACCAGGGATCCGGGTTTGATTCCAGCCTCTGGTCACTGTCTGGAGTTTGCACATTCTTCCCATGTCTGTGTGCGTTTCCTCTGGGTGCTCCGGTTTCCTCCCACAGCCTAAATATGTGCAGGTTAGGTTGATTGGCTTTGCTAAATTGTCCATGGTGTGTCCAGGGATGTGCAGGCTAGATGGATTAGCCATGGGAAATGCAGGTTTTCAGGGAGGGTGTGGATCGGGTGGGATGCTCTTGTGAGCTTGATGGGCCAAATGGCCTGTTTCCACACTGTGGGGGGTTTATGATTCAAGTTGACTGCTGCATTCCCTACGTTATAACAGAGATTGCACTTCAAAATACTCATTACCTGTGAAGTACTTCAGGCCATTCTGAATTGTCAAATGATGCCATTTAACTGGAATTTCTTCCCTTATCGACTTAACTTGTTCCCCACCCCCACCCCCCAGCAAATGAGAAACGGTATTATGCAGGCTAAGGTCGCACTGGTGGAGAGTGCTGTAGGCAGAGAATTAGGAGAAAGTGAGGACTGCAGATGCTGGAGATCAGAGTCAAGAGTGCGGTGCTGGAAAAGCACAGCAGGTCAGGCAGCATCCGAGGAGCAGGAGAATCAATATTTCAGGCATCTGAGGAATGAAGCTCACTGTACTGAGACTACTGTAATCCAAAGTACTCATGGGATTAGTGGTGAGGTCAAGTGGGTGATAGTCTGACTGGTAACCTGATAACCAGAACAGATTCCTGCTTGGAGTGGTTTGTTGTTACTGCCTGTCAGTCCTGTTGCCTTTCCTGTTGTGAAAAATACTTTCTGTAAGGAGAACAGATGGTGCATTGTTAATACTGCACTAGGGTTAATTAAAATCTGCAACACTGCCAAAATAAACCGTGTCCTTGGTTCCTTCATCAGTTTGCGTGTCACCAGGTAATTACAAACACTATCGCCAATGAGGTACTACACTAACAACCCATCAACTAAGTGCTGTTCTCAAACAATGTGTTTCCAATATCCTACTTAGCCAAATCCCATGTCACAGCCCCTTGTAAATGGTGAGAGTTATGAATTAGGGCAAGATACTCTCCCAGAGAAGAGCTAGTTTTCCAACAGCTCAAGGATGACATGGTGCTGAAAAAAATGATTAAACTTTGGATGACTGGAACATTTTTGACATATGTTCTGGAAAGTAAGTACAGCTTGTTTCACAGACAGCTGAGTTAATTTCTATGGAAGCATTTCATTTTTGGAGGTTGAGACAGTGGCCGGGAAATACAGATTTTTACTTATTGAAGGAATTCAGCAGAAGTTATTGATGGAGATGGATTTTGTGAGAACGTAGAGGAAGAAGCTGTAAGTGGGAAATTAGTATTTTTGGTCAGCAAATCTTTATATTGAAAGCACTGGGCTTTCGTTCTCTGGATGCTGCCTGACCTGACCCTATTCCCCTTTTTGATACAACAACAATAATTTTGCTCTAAGTTGTGTGTGCAGCCGCTCTGATACTTGCGCTCAGCAATTAGTGTTGGCATGACAATCATGACATTAACTTCTGGTTCTGGAGGTCCCATGGGCCTTGGATTCCCACACAGCTGGAAAAATAATTAGAGGCAACACTGCCACCAACACACAGCCCCACAGCCCCAGACTGTGAAGGGATAGTTCTTCCCATACCGTTACCATCACCTCTTGCAATGTGGATTCAGCAAGACTTTCTTCCCTAAACTTTTAAAACAGGGTTTACATACATGCATTTCACAAAGGTCATAAAAAGAGAGATCTTTTATTCAACACTCTATGAATCTTTGTAAACATGGGCAAATGGTGGCTTAGCCATGAAACGTTATGGGGTGGGACCGGGTTGATGCTCTTTGGAGGGTTGGTGTGCTTCTACACTGTAGGGATTCTATTAACAATGCCTTCCATCCCCCTCCCCTCATTGAATAGTCTTTGAACAGTTCTTTCTTTCTCTTTATCCACTTAATTGGGAAGGGTACAAATCGAACAATCACCTTAGAAGCATCAGTTCTCTTTTTGATGCAATTATGAATAGCTGCTGAACTAATGTAGCAAATTTCATGTGATGAGAGGTATGTGATTTATATATTTTAGTGTTTGGATTTCAAATTAGTCTGTTTTTGTGAAGTAATTTAAAAATTAAGTCAGTCTTCCAGAAGCATGATTTTAAACCAGAGTGTGTTAGAGAGAGCAAGAAATGGTAACAACTGCTGAAGTGTTAATGGAAGTTTGTTTATACTGTGGGAGTTTATGATTGGAGGGAGAAAACATTTAACCAATAGTTGTAGCAGAATCTATCATGAGGAAGCTTATTCTTCAATTAGTTCAAAAGGCATTGGGTTTAGTTCAAAGGAGGACATCAAGAAGGGTTTTGAGACCTCTTCTGGGGTACTGTGTGCAGTTCTGGTCACCCTGTTATAGGAAGGATATTATTAAACTGGAGAGGGCTCAGTAAAGATTTACCAGGATGTTGTCAGGAATAGAAGGTTTGAGATATAAAAATAGACTGGAAAGGCAGTGGGAGCTTTTTCATTGGAGCGCAGGAGGTTGAGGGGTGACCTTAGGAAGGCTTTATAAAATCGTGACGGGGGTTGATGGAGTGAATGACAAGGGCCTTTTCCTTGGGGTTAGGGAGTTCTAAACTAGGGGCATATTTTTTAAGGTGAAAGTAGAAAGTTTTAAAAAGGACATGGGGGCAACGTTTTTACACAAGGAGTGGTTTGTGTATGGAATGAACAGCCAGAGTAAGTGGTGGATGCAGGTACAGTTACAGTGTTTAAAGGACATTTTGACAAAGACATGAATAGGAAATGTATGGATGGATATGGTTTGAGAAGCATGACACAGGAAAAGCATAGCAGGTCAGGCAGCATCTGAGGAGCAGGTGAATCAACATTTCAGGCATAAGCCCTTCATCAGGGAGATGGGCCAAGCGCAGGCAGGTGGGACTAGTTTAGTTTGGGATTATGGTCTAGTTGGACCAAAGGGTCTGTTTCCATGTTGTATGACTCTCTGATTCTATGAGACCAGATTGGGGTCAGAAGTGTATATAATCTCTCCTCAAAAAGGAGATTGTTCAGAGCAATTAATGAAATAAAATTACCTCAGTGAAAGGGTTTTACTTCGTGAAAACTTCCAGATCTGAAATGTTTGATTAGAGCTCTGCAGATTCTTCAAAGCTGAGAAAATTACAGCTCTCAGTTTTATGAGTTTTCAAGACAAAAGGCTTCATAGCTCATGGAATCAGAACTGAGAAGGTTAAGTCAAACCTTCAGATTTGGTAGGGAAGGATCATTGCTATGGATTGTGATTAATTGTAAAGCGATCATGTTGGGGAGTAGATGGGATTAAGTTTTGCTATTCATTCGAAAATCTTTCAAACAATGTGATATTTAGATGGTTTAATTTGTTTTATTCTATTTTTATTTCTTTTGTTAAACAGCTCTGTAACCTTACCTACTCATATTTCACTAAAACAAAATCACCACATTTAAAAAGATCTATCATGCCAGTTTTCACTTTGGGATTTAACTTGTCCAGTAGGATTCTCAGCTGAGATCATAACAATAATTGGATGCTGAATAGTAGGATCTAGTGGCAAAGAAGTTCAAGGGCACCATGGTGATCTTGACTGGTGTGGACATTTCTGTCTTCCTAAGGGAGCTGATCTGCAGCTCAACAGCCAAAAGTTGCCATATTACCCAAACACCAATGAGGCATTGAAAGTTAGTAAATGCTAAAGGTGTCTTGGTCTGTAGACAATGCTAGCTGAGTGTGAGTATGTAAGGAGGAGATTCCTTCTTTGAATTGAGCAAAACTGTTGAAAAATTCCCACCTGAAGAGATGAATCTTCAGGTAAGGCAACATTAATCTTCGGTGCTGGGGTGTTACATTGACTCCTCAATATAATATTGACCTCAGAGATATGTTTCTCCATCCTTTACCATAACCAGGGTTGCCAAACCTCCTCAATTGCCCTGGAGCCTTCAGGAATTGTAGATTAATTTCCTGGTCAACACTGCAAAATCCTGGGAAAAGAATCAGAGCGGTAAGAGGTAAATTGGAGGTGGAAACTAAGGCTTTCGGACTTGCAATCAAGAATCTCTACTTGAGTAATGAAGACCTTTCCTGTTCTGATGGGAAGATGGAACATGAGAAGGGTGGGCACTTTGGATGGCCATTTGCAGGAGCGTAAGTGCAGAGTGGTTAGAGACAGGAGGCTCACTCAGGGAAACAATTTGGATTATTCCTATCTATAAGTTAGTAAACCCACCTGTCACTCAAATATTGGACTAATAATTTGAGATTGATTTGATATTCAAACCTGGTGAAATTGAAAGGTTTACTACTGTACATTTGTATAAAACACCTGGCTCTCCATGAGTAACAAATTCTTTTAGTTCATTACCAAATGCGTCATTACTATATTACAGGAGATATCTGTATTCAGTTCATCTGTTATTGATACTTTATGAGCTGAAACATCAGTGCAAAAATATTGCATCCTTCATGTGGTGAGGCAAATACTTCAGTTCCAATTTCTGACATGAGATAATTGATTGTTTTTAGGTTCTGTTTGTGGAACAGAGTTAGACAAGAGGGGGCCACCAGATTTGTCCCCTAATTTAGCAATTACCATTTATTGTGCAAGTTAAACTTTGCACCTAAACTTCTTCAACTCGAAACGCTTGAATATCCCTTGATTTTCATTGCCTAGCTCTGGTAGACTTGCCTTCAGCTGCTTGGGCAGAAGTGGGTACTGCAGATGCTGGAGATCAGAGGCAAGATTAGAGTAGTGTTGGAAAGCTGAAACATCGATTTTCCTGCTACTCAGATGCTGCAAGTCCTGCTGTGCTTTTCCAGCCCCACTCTAATCTTCAGCTGCTTGGATTCTAAGCTTTGTAATTCTCTCCCTGTGCTTCCCTAATGGTTTCTCCTTTTTGTAAGGCAGTCCTTAAAAATCTTTGATCAAATGTTTGACCATCTGCCCCACTATCTCTTTATATGACTTTGGTTCAAATTTTCTCATTCTTCAAAATGCCTTAGGATATTTTACTACAGTAAATAGGTTATATAAATGGAATTTGTTGCATCAAGTTCTCTTTTCAAAACTCCATCGCGCGACATTGAAAGCAAAATCTCAAAAAGGTTACCCCAACTTTTTATTTGGACAATGGCAGGCAACTCCAATCTTCTCTGTTGTGGAGTACAGTACTGTACACTTAGGAAATCAAGTAAAAAGAACTAACACAATATTACATAGCATAATCATCAGCCCACATAATTTATCCTCAGACTGCCATTAGCACAAGGACAGACTATCATTCCAAATGATTGAGAAAATGGATAATATTGTGATACATGCTTTGCTGAATTAATCTGATGATTGCCATGTTAACAGTCTATTAAATGTTTAATTTCCAGCCCTCTTGACTAAACGAAACACATTAACAGTTATTACAGAATGCCAGAATAACAAAATAATTAATAACCTAATACAGTGCTTTCTTTTAGCATTGAGTTGCTGCACTATATGAAAGAAAACACATTGGTTTGGATTTAATGAATATTTTATTTTAAAACATTTAATTTTCCTTGAAGCAATTCCCAGCAGTACATTGGATTTGAGATGGAGATGTTTTACCCTTGAGCCATTGTCACTTTTGATGCAATCTAAACTCAATAGTTTTCAAATCAGTAGCCCCGTCATTCTGAGCTGGTGAGATACTGAGACTCCCAGTGGATAGTTTAACCTATCAGGATAGGTCTCCTGATTCTGGAATGTGGAGCAGGTAGCAATGCAAAACCTGCTGATTTCAAAAACTCTGATGTAATGGCACAAAAACTGCAGAAGGTAATAGTTTCACTGAATTGAAAGGCTTCCGTTATCAGTCACAGGGAAAGGCACTATTTATCAGATGGAAAAGTAAAGGTTATGTTTAACAGTCATTGCCAGTGAGATAACTGGGAAAGAGCTTTAAAAGCATATTTCAACCGTATGACCTTAACAGTCTGGAGGGACAGGAGTACAACGACAAGAATGACCACAGAGTTTAAACCTCTCAGCCTCATTTTCCTTTAAGCTGTTCCTTAAAAGCTACATCCCTTGACCAAACATTTGGCCATTGCCCTATCATTGCCCATTGGCTTGGTGCCAGTCTTCATTTTATTCACACTCTGGTGAAGTACCTTAGGTTATTTTGCTATGCTATCAGCACAGTATAAAAGAAAATTTGGTGTCGAATTTAGAGGCTTAAGTTAGGACAATACCAGAAAGCTTGTGAGGTTTTAGGGTCAATATGTTTGTAACATGATGAACGTTCAATTTTACAAGTTAATTTCCGAGCGCAGAGCTTCAACCAGATGGGAGGAAAAGCCAGAAAACTGCTCATAATTCACAAAATTTTCTGTTCATTCATAAAAATCTGTTGGCAACAGCTGTATGGTTCCACAATCTATACTTTCACTTCAAAAAAATCCATCAAGGACAGTGGTGGCATGTGCAGTAAAGTTAGAACAGGTCAGTCTCGTCCTCTCCAAATGTTTGGAAGGATGTGATGGCTTGTCTTTTGAAATTGTTCATCTCAGTGATCCACACCTAAAACTCTTGGAGGAGTAAGCCCCTGCATCGAACACAAAACCAACACAATGGAAGGTTTGGAAATGGGATTATGCTTCCAGAAGGCTTTCAGGAGAAATGGGACAGAGGAGTTTCTTGAGTCAATGGATGGTTCAAACTTTTGTGAGGCCTAAAGGACCTATTTTATTCCTCCTAGCTGACATTTAACCATGTCAAAAAACAAGTGGTAATGATTCATTCTTAGCCTGGCCCCCTCCCAGCTTTTGCTCCAGGGCCCCTACAAGTTTGATCCAGCTGAGAATCTATCACCATTCGCCCTGCACTAAGCTAGAGTTAAAATACCAGCCACAATCAAAATGGCACTCTCGGAACCTAATCTGAATTGAATCTGATTTGCAAAGAATTTCACACAGGTCAGGAAGGGTATATTCCTCAGCTATGATTTAAAATTGAATGTGGCTCAGATTGGGGCAGGAAGGAATGGGTGAGAACTTCCCACAAAGGCCCCCCTCAATCCACTGCATTTTTAAAAAAAAAATCTGTTCCATTCAAGAGGACTAGAGTCAAAAACAACCCTTCAGCATCACATTGTGGAAAAGGGAATTGAGGGATATGAGTTGCAGATCAGCCATAATTCAATTGAATGGTGGAACAGGCTCAAGGGGCGGAACAGTGTTGTCCTATTCTTTGTACCTAATGACTGTGGTATGCATCCATGTCCGGCCTGCTGGACGCTATTATTTTGTCTTTGGGCTGCTGGTCACAGCTTCTCATGATAAAAATGCTTCCCCGGATCTTCTCTGAAATATTTCAGTAACACTTATGAGGCTGTTGGGATTTTCATTTGAAGTAGCACAGTGTCATGAATTCGCCCAGTGCCAGGATTCAGATTTTCTAAGTGTGTTCAGCTAGTATTAGTCACTGAGGTCTGTGACACAGGGCCACCAAACCACAGCTATGGAGTCTTCCCCACTTTATTGCTTCAGATAGAATGATGCATGCAAGAAAAGCCCACAGGACAGGTTTGCTTTACTGCGTTACATGATCAATGAGTTGTTGTATAAGGGAGCACACTATGATGTATTACATTAATTATTACTGTCAAATAATACAAATTGCTTCTTAGTTATTTTACATCCACTGGATAAGTGAACAGAAGCAATGTGTTAATGCTTATGCTTCGAGCTTTGTGTCAGTCACAGAAACAGACTGAAATTTTTAGCCACAGAACATTCTGTACATGATTAAAAAACTTTAAAACGTGGTCTCTGCTGTGATGTAGGACATAAAGCAACCATATTATATTAATGACCGCTGTCCAATAATCAATTATTTGTCAGAGATTAATTAACTCCATGTGTTCGTTTATTTTAAACAGTAAAACATATTAGAAGTTAGGAAACAGACATTACAGCAAACCCAAAGTAGAATGTTAGTGGCCACCATTCTCCAGAGTTTTCCCAGCCTTTGAACAAGGTGGTTCGCAGTGAGATCAGAAAAATTAGGTACTCGATGTCAGGGGAAAAAAAAATGTCCAATTTTCCACCCAAGGTTTTTAACAGCAAGCTGAGAAGCTTGTTCATGAGCAGCTTGGGGCCTATTTGCATGCGTTAACATCTCATTATTACCTAATCTCACCTCATTTATATGTAAGTTGCTATTTTCCCAGGAGTGGAGCAAAACTAGACGGGGCCAATTCCTGCCATCCAAGTCTGTGGGTATTTGGCAGCTTCTTCAATGCTGCACTTTGGAGCTGAACAACATGTTACATTGCAATGCAGCTGCCAGATCACTTTGCAAACAAGGACAGGCACTCATCTCATGCATTAGAACAGAGTGCATCGCAAGGCTCTTAGCTTGCTATCTTAGCACTCATACACTGTGCATCTACCCTTTCATTTGGATGCTCACAGCAACTTTGCCTTGGCTTACCTTCCTCATTTGCATTTTGTTGGCTGATTTGGAACTTACAGGCTCACATTTTTTCTGCCTTGCCTTATATTTCAGTGCAGATCCAAAGCTAGGCAACCTGTCATGTTTGCCAGCAATGAACAGTCAAGGGGGTGGACATGTTGTTATACAGCACTGTGCTACCTCAATTTCACACCCACACCATGTGCCAGCACATATGCAGCAAACCAAGTACTTCAACAAAATGGCCATGTCTCAAATTCTAAATCCTCAATCAAGTAAGGGGGTGTGTCATTAGTCAGGAGGCAATGCCATGGTCAGACTAGGGCAGCACACGATATCAGTGCAGGGGTTTTGAACATAGTCAGTTAGCTGCTTGGGGTATTCACATTCAGAGATTCTATATCATTATAGCTCAGGGTGCATGCACCATAGATGCTTTTCCAGATCCAGTGCCAGAAGTGCAGGGATTGGTGATGTCAGCTAGGGAGCTGCATAGAGATCAGTCAGGGCTCTGATCCTTCATCAGTTATAGAGTCATAGAGATGTACAGCACGGAAACGGACCCTTCAGTCCAACTGATCCATGCCAACCAGATATCCTAATTCAATCTAGTCCCACCTGCCAGCACTCGGCCCATATCCCTCCAAACACTTCCTATTATATTCCCATCCAGATGGATTTTAAATGTTGCAATTGTATTATCCTCCACCACTTCCTCTGGCAACTCATTCCATACATGTACCACCCTCTGCGTGAAAATGTTGCCTCTTGGGTCTCTTTTATATCTTTCCCTAAACCTATGCCCTCTAGTTCTGGACTCCCCCATCCCAGGGAAAAGATTTTGTCTATTTATCCTATCCATTCCCCTCATGATTTTGTAAACCTCTATAAGGTCACCCCTCAGCCTCCGATGCTCCAGGGAAAACAGCCCCAGCCGGGTCAGCCTCTCCCTATAGATCAAATCCTCCAACCCTGGCAACATCCTTGTAAATCTTTTCTGAACCCTTTCAAGTCTCCGATAGGAAGGAGACCAGAAGTGCACGCAATATTCCAACGTGGCCTAACCAATATCCTGTACAGCCGCAACATGACCTCTCAACTCCTGTACTCAATACTCAGACCAATAAAGGAAAGCATATCAAACGCCTTGTTCACTATCCTATTTACCTGCGACTCCATTTTCAAGGAACTATGAACCTGCACTCCAAGGTCTCTTTGTTCAGCAACACTCCCTAGGACCTTACCATTAAGTGTATAAGTCCTGCTAAGATTTGCTTTCCCAAAATGCAGCACCTCGCATTTATCTGAATTAAACTCCATCTGCCACTTCTCAGCCCATTGGCCCATCTGGTCAAGATCCCGTTGTAATCTGAGATAACCTTCATAGCTGTTCACTACACCTTCAATTTTGGTGTCATCTGCAAACGTACTAACTATACTTCTTATGCTCACATCCAAATCATTTAGATAAATGACAAAAGGAAGTGGACCCAGCACCGATTCTTGTGGCACTCCACTGGTCACAGGCCTCCAGTCTTTCATTCCAAGTCAATCAGGGGGTGGGCCACATTGCATTCTGGGATTGTTCTTTGAAAGGCAAGGGAAGGCTGTCGGAAATCATTGCTGTGGTGGGCAAGTTGGAGAAGTCAATTGTGGAGAGGTAGCATGCTGTAATGCAAGAGGGGACAATACTTGAGAAGAAGGGCAACTCAATGTACAATGGTTGGATATCACAGAACATTAGAGAGCACAGATTACTGCAGTGAGGGTGGGAAGAGGATGGGGTATTATCAACTATCACCATCATGTTGGCCACAATGATATCAAGAGGTGGCAAGATATACTGATGATCTGTAACCTGTCACAAGGATGTAATTTTCCCTTTGCATTGTTAATATTTCCATTTCTTTTTGTATAAAGAGTGGATAGATCATCCTATGCCTACAGAGGCTTTCTCTGCTGTTAGAGATTGGTAGGTTTGGTATGCCTCACGGAATTCTGGAGGTTCTAGATAATCTGATTCATTTTGGGTCAGTGTACAGATTCCTATGCTAGCTGCCTTTTGTGTTGAATGCCCATGTGGTACCTGGGTTAACATGAACATGATATCTGGGCATAACCTTTTGGTATTAGCATCTTTTGACCTTGAAATTTACTTGCTACGATATGCCAAGTCAGTCTCTGTATGACAAAAATGCATAAATGTTCTCAGGCACTTCCTTAATACTGCCAGGCCATCCTTGGACAATAGCTTTTTGCAGCCCCTGGAGTTGCTCATCTTCAGCAGTTGCTATTTCCAATTCTTCCTACTGACTCTAGCCAAAGTGTAACAGGTCTATCTTAAGAACACCTTCAGTTTCACAGCTTACAGCATCCATGTTTATAGGAAAGGTACATCTCAGTCATTGTGTGTGTTGGGTAATCTGCTCAGTGCATCATACACAATCATCCAGGTTCCTGGTTTGTATTTGACTTCAAAATTATATCCTTACAGTCATCATCTTCATCATAATAGAGTGGCACAACTTTGACACAATAACCCAGACAGGACTTAATTGACTCCCACTTCCAAAAGATCTGAGTTGGGTGAACTCACTATTTGTTGACTGTAAATGTATTCCTGCTCAAAATACGGTTAAACTCTATTTGTTCCCAGAACAAAAGCAGATTTTTGCTTTGTTTTTTTTTGCTTTTCTGTTCTTTATTAGAAGTTAACTTTAAGAACTGAATGAACATGTAATCAATGTCATCCTTACCTGGTCTGGCCTACATGTGACTCCAAACCAATAGCAATGTGGCTGATTCTTAACTACCGTCTTGACAATAAATGCTGTCTTAGACAAAACACCCATATCCTGTGAAAGAATAAAACAAAACTGTACAGCCTCCCCAATTTTTTTTGTTTTCTTTTAAGCCTGGCCATCTTCCACTGGCTGTTATAATGATTGTTTGAAATTCTCAATATCCTGCTTGAGTTCTTTCCCGAGAACACCATTCCTTGTATTTATTTCTGAAAGGACTGTCTCGTAAGTGATGTACAGCTCCTTGTTGTCTGTGCTGTATATCTCTACCTGTTTTTGTAGGTCTTTCATTTCCTCCAGCATTGCTTTGGGCTTAAGGTGATGCTTCTTTAGCTGCTCTTGTCAAAGCATGATCTATTTTATCTGTGAGATGCTTCAGATCTTCTTGGAAACTGGTAATCTTTTCATTCAATTGATGATATAGAGCTGGTAGTTCATGCTATTCTCTCAGTTCTTCATTCATTTTAGTGATCTGAACTGAGCATCCTAAAGACTTGATTCCTAAAGTGGAATTCTCAAGTTAGGTTTTATCCTGAGTTACATGTTCAGCTTTTTTATATTGGATTTTCACTTTTTTTCTCCAGAGCAGAAGGTTGAGATTTTAGCTCTACTAATTCTGAAGAATATGAAGCATTTCTTTCTTTTGTCACATTCAGTTCTGCCAGTGTTCTCAGACTGGTTTGTCGCAGTTTCTGTTGCACCTCTGATATTTGACTGATTCCACGGATTGTAACTGATACAAGGTCATGGCATGCTAGTATCCATCTGGTTTCTGATCCAACAGTGTGGTGTAAAACATCAGTGACATCTAGGCAGATTGACTTTACTTGCACACCAGCACTATTAATCATACACAGGGAACTGGTGAACTGTTGTATGCTGAAAGCTTTACATTTTGTATGTTTGGTCATGCATCTCCATGTCTGAGGGTAAATTTGTTTCAGGATTTGCAGGGGCAGTATTTTTGACACTTGGCTTTGTGTCAAACTGAGTCAGTAAAAAATGGTCACCAATTTTCTGAGGACAGGTAATTTGAGTTTTTGCACACACGTCAGATGGCATGATGACATTAATGCTTTCAATGAGATTGACAGTGTGTAATATATGTTCACCACTCTTTCTGGTTTGCCAACCACTTCTACATTACACATATACCTCTGGCAGGATACCAGATGGTCTTTACTATAGTTTTAAGGTAGTCTTTGTATGCAGCCTGTTTGGTTCAGTGCAAAACATTTTGTAGCTATATCTGTCTTTGTTCTAATTAAAACTGCAGCCAATGTCCTTTTCTGCCATATACTTTGTAAAATTGATTGAAAGCTTGTCATTTCTTTGTCAAGTGCAGAAGGCCACAGCCTCTACATGTCCTGCTATGTTTGGGTGTTCTAGTGATTGCATCAATTGCTGTGTTTGTAGTTAAGACTTGTGAGGAATGTTTCATACTTACATCTAGCCTTCAGTAGCTCTTCAATGTTCTATATCTTTGGTTTTCCAGCCAATCTTTCGAGGAAGTTTCCATGGAGGTGGATGCAATCGCTAACAACAATTTTGTTTGCTAGCTCTCCATCTGAAATATCAGTCAGTGAATCCTTGCCCATGTGTATGCTCACAAAATGGTCTATGGATGTTTGTCTAAATATCTATTTTGTTGCTAGCTCTCCATCTGAAATATCAGTCAGTGAATCCTTGCCCATGTGTATGCTCACAAAATGGTCTATGGATGTTTGTCTAAATATCTGAATCCTAGCTAATGGATGTGGAAATTTAATGTTGTACTGAATCCTAGCTAATGGATGTGGAAATTTAATGTTGTACTGAATTGATCTTCTAATGTGGTCCACAACATTGCGGATGATTCTCAATTGCCCTCTGGAATGGCCTAGCAAGCCATTCTATTGGATCATTTGCTATGAAGTCTCAACAAAGAAAGGAAACTGGATGGATCACCTTAGTTACGAAACAACAACAGCAAAAACATTTCTGTCAAATCTGAAAATCCTTCTTAGTAACATCTGGGGTTAAAACCAAAATTGGGAGAACCATCTCACAAACTGGTTAAGCAACAACATAACATATTCATACTCACAGAATCATACCTTATAGACAATGTCCAGACACTACCATCACCATCCTTGGATATATCTGTCCCATTGACAGAAAGAACCAGCAGGTGACACAATGATACACATTCGAGAGAGAATTGCCCTGGAAATCCTGAATATTTGACACCAAACCTCAAAGTCTCATGGCTTCAGGTTATATGTGGGAAAGGAGACCTCCTGCTGACTACCAAGTAACAAAGAGGATTGATGAGGGCAGAGTGGTAGATGTGATCTATATGGACTTCAGTAAGTCATTCGACAAGGTTCCCCATAAGAGATTGGTTAGCAAGGTTAGATCTCATGGAATACAGGGAGAATTCGCCATTTGGATACAGAACTGGCTCAAAGGTAGAAGACAGAGGGTAGTGGTGGAGGGTTGTTTTTCAGACTGGAGGCCTGTGACCAGTGAAGTGCCACAAGGATCAGTGCTGGGTCCACTACTTTTCATCAATCATATAAATGATTTGGATGTGAGCATAAGAGGAACAGTTAATAAGTTTGCTGATGACACCAAAATTGGAGGTGTAGGGGACAACAAAGGGGGTTACTTCAGATTACAACAGGATCTTGATCAGATGGGCCAATGGGCTGAGAAGTGGCAGATGGAGTTTAATTTAAATAAAT
>NC_057713.1:100304074-100407125 GCF_004010195.1 Chiloscyllium plagiosum | reverse complement strand
TCCATCCAAGTTTTACCTGCACATCCACTAATATCATCTATTGTATCCGTTGCTCCCGATGCGGTCTCCTCTACATTGGGGGGACTGGGCGCCTCCTAGCAGAGCGCTTTAGGGAACATCTCCGAGACACCCGCACCAATCAACCAAATCGCCCCGTGGCTCAACATTTCAACTCCCCCTCCCACTCTGCCGAGGATATGGAGGTGCTGGGCCTCCTTCACCGCCGCTCCCTCACCACCAGATGCCTGGAGGAAGAACGCCTCATCTTCTGCCTCGGAACACTTCAACCCCAGGGCATCAATGTGGATTTTAACAGTTTCCTCATTTCCCCTTCCCCCACCTCATCCTAGCTTCTAACCTCCAGCAACTCGATCCCTGACCTGTCCGGACTTGTCCGACCTGCCCAGCTCGTTTTCCACCTATCCACTCCACCCTCTCCTCCCTGACCTATCACCTTCATCTCCTTCCCCACTGACCTATTGTACTCTATGGTACTCTCTCCCCACCCCCACCCTCCTCTAGCTTATCTCTCCATGCTTCAGGCTCTCTGCGTTTATTCCTGATGAAGGGCTTTTGCCCGAAACGTCGATTTTGCCTGTCCTCGGATGCTGCCTGAATTGCTGTGCTCTTCCAGCACCACTCATCCAGAGTCTATTCTTGATCATTAGTAAAGTGATGGAAGATGTAATCAACTGTGCTATCAAGCAGCAACTGCTCAGCAATCACCTGCTCAGTTTGGGTTCTGCCAGGGCCACTCAGCTCCTGATCTCATTACAGCCTTGGTTCAAACATGGACAAAAGAGTTGAGAGTGACAGTCCATTCCAGAGGTGAAGTAAGACTGACAGTCCTTGACACCAAGGCCACATTTAATTGAGATGGCATCAAGGAATCGAGCAAAACTGGAATAAATGGGGATCAGGGGCAACTCTCTGCTGGTTGTACATATACCTGACACATAGGAGGATGGTTATGATTGCTAGTGGTCAGTCCATGACATCTCTGTAGGAGGTCCTCAAGGTAGTGCCTTGGGCCCAACCATCTTCAATTGCTTTTTCAATGACCTTCCCTCTATCATAAAGTCAGAAGTGGGGATGTTTGCTGATGATTGCATTCATGACTCCTCAGATTCTGAAACAGTCAATGTCCAAATGCAACAAGATCTGGACAATATCCAGGCTCAGGCTGACTTCTGCCACACAAACGATACCCATGCTATCTCCAATAACAGATAATCTATCCATCACTCCTTGACATTCAGCAGTTTTACCATCACTGAATCTCCCAATATCAAGAGCCTTGGGGTTACCATTGACCAGAAACTCAATTGGCCTCACCACATAATGGTGACAAGAGCAAGTAAGAGGCTAGAAAAACTGTGATGAATAACTCACCTCCTGACTCCCCAAAGCCTGCTGCCCATCTACAAGGCACAAGTCAGGAGTGTGTTGGAATATTCCCCAATTGTCTGATTAAGTATACCTCCAATGACCCTCCAGAAGTTTGACACAATCCACGATAAAGAAGCCTGCTTGATTGGCACCACATCCAGAAGCATCCATTCCCTCTACCATGGACGATCAGTAACTGCAGTGTGTACTATCTGTAAGATGCACTGCAGAAATTCACCAAAGCTCCTTACGCAACACCTTCCAAACACAGGATCGCTCCCATCTAGAAGGTTAAAAATCACATGACACCAGGTTATAGTCCATCAGAGTTTATTTGGAAGTACAAGCTTTCGGAGCACTGCTCCTTCATCAGGTGGCTAGTGGGGCAGGATCATAGGACACAGAATTTATAGTGAAAGATCAAAGTGTCAAACAACTGAAGCAATGTATTGAACAAACCTAGATTGATCTTAAGTCTTTAATAATTTAGAAATGTGCAACCCGTCTGAGCTGAGATGTCACCTTTTTTTTATAAAACCTTATGTTATCTCGGGAATGTGACTTAAGTGTGACTGAATGTGGTGCCAATCAAGCAGGCTTCTTTATCGTGGATTGTGTCAAACTTCTGGAGGGTCATTGGAGGTATACTTAATCAGACAATTGGGGAATATTCCAACATACTCCTGACTTGTGCCTTGTAGATGGGCAGCAGGCTTTGGGGAGTCAGGAGATGAGTTATTCATCACAGGATTTACATATTAATGAATCAAAACCTGCAACCCATTCCAAGTGACTAAAGACTTAATAGCAATCTAAGTTTGTTCAATACATTGCATCAGTGTTATGTCACTTTGATCTTTTACTATTAATTCTGTGCCCTATGATCCTGTCCCACTAGCTACCTGATGAAGGAGCATCGCTCCAAAAGCTTGCACTTCCAAATAAATCTGTGGGACTGTAATCTGGTGTGGTGTGATTTTTAACTTTGTCCACCTCAGTCCAACACCGGCACGTCCACATCATAGCTCCCATCTAGAAGGACAAAGGAAGCAGATACACAAAAACATCAGCGCCTGCTAAGTTCCCCTCCAAGCCACTCACCATTGTGACTTGGAAATATATTGGCGTTCCTTCACTGTCACTGGATCAAAATCTTAGAATTCCCTCGGTAAGAGCATTGAGCATCTACCCACAGCACCTGATGATTCAAGAAGCAGCTCATCACCACATTCTCAAAGGCAACTAAGGATGGGCAATAAATGCTGACCCAGTGACACCCACATTCCATGAGTGAATAAATTGGATAACACTCTTTTAGGGGTCAATAGGCTCTTTGTCCGTTAATGTGGATATGTTAAATCTGTGTTGACCTTTGTTCCCAATTGCTTTGGACATCCATAAATCCAGAAACTATAAATCTGAATCCTAAACTGTGGAATTTTGGGCACATTCTTTGTTTATTATTGATCTGGCTCACACCATGATCACTGGTCTTTCTCAAGTGACATAAACTGGACTTACAATAGGAATTTTTATGCTTACCATCAAGTTGCATTCTCAAGGGATGTCTCAAGGTTTTTCGCACAATTTTGGACTGCTGACCATGGAAAGAAATATCAAGGATATTTCAATTCCAATTCTCTGTGAAATGTCATTCTTGCAAAGCTCCTGGAAAAGCAGATGATCTTAGAGGACAACTTCAGGATATCTTCATTTAGTGTGCTGTCACTGTCTTTGACTTCTCACCAGTACTTCTACAAAAAAGTGTGTACAAAAAAAAATAACCGCGATATCAGCCATTGCCTTACTTGCTGCTTGTGGGAGCTCACTTTCGTAAGTGTACCTTGCCTTTAAGAGAGATCACCTTTAAGGACTTCATGTGCTGTATGCATACTAAGTTGTGACTCCGCCTCCCAGTAAATCTGCTTTGTGTTTAGAAGTTGCCTGTATAAAAATCAGTTCATTTGCTACTTAAGCTGTGCTTTACTGTTGTAAATAATCTACCCTTCAGAGTTAATCCCTGATGTGTGATTGATTATTAGGCCATTATCATTAACATGGATAATGAACAACATATGAAAAATATCATATTAATGAGGCCATTCGTGCTTGAACAGTTACCAAGCAATTATTCTACAGGTGAAATCCGTCCCAATAATAGTTCAACGCACAGTGCACAGTTAAAGAATTCATACTCAATGGAAAAAAGGCTGTAATGCTGAACTTGCAGCAAAACTCAGGGATAGGTCTATGAAACAGAGAACACCTGCTAAATGACCCTTCTGTACAAAATAACCAAAATCAATATCAGTTCTCGGTTAAAACAAATTCCAATGAGTGAAATTTTTATTGTTGCAACTTGATGAATTTACCTTTAGCTACATGCATACAATTAATTTCACGCCTGTTTAATGAGCACTCAGCTAATCAATCTTAAACCAGAATATGCATCATTTTCTAAAATCAAGATTGTTCATGCTCAATAAACATTCATTGTTAATCCATTAAAACTGGTGATGCACCACCTTACATTTTGTTTGATTCAATACAGTGGAAACAAGGGAGGCTGGGATTGTTTTCTTTAGAACAGCAAAGGTTAGAGGGAAATTTGCTAGAACTGATGAAAAATTATGAAGGAGTTTGTTAGAGTAAATACGATCAAACTAGGAGGGTTGATAACCAAGGGAGACAGTTTTAAGGTAAATGTCAGGTATGAATGTAAGAACCAGAGGAAGAAGGTTTGTTCAGGTCATGAGTTGTTGTGGCCTGCTATGTGTTGCCTAAAAGGGCAGTGGAAACAGATTCAACAGTAACTTTCAAAAGGGATGTGGATGCATCATTAAAAAGGAAACTCTCTCAATTCTATGGGGAAAGAACTGGGGAATGGCACTTGTTTTCTAGCCCTTTCAAAAGCTATATAAAATAAAGCAAAAATAAAAAACAGCTGTTGAAGTTGGGAATCAATAGGGAATGTAAGAATTGAGATTGATAGACTTCTGTTGGGTAATGTTGTTAAGGGGTGACAGGATCAAAGTGGATAAATGGAGTTCACATGAAGTTCAGCTACGATCGAATTGAATGACGGAACAGTTTTGAAGGGCTGAATGGTCTCTCACTCCTAATTATAGCTGCAGTACTCACTCTGGCAGATGTCCCTGACATCAATTTGCCAAAAATCTCTTAGCTGCGAAAGAAATCCTAACTTAAAATCCACGAGCTGTCTGGATTTTCCATAGTGCACAGGGACACAAAGCCCACGCATATGTGAGAACAGGTGCAATCAGCAGGAATGCACAGTTTCATGGTTAGTGAAGATTTGTGTTCTGTGAATGAGCACGTGGCCTGTGCTGTTTGACACATTATTGTCAGTGTCTGCCAATTCCTGACTCCTACAATCTGTCACAAGTGGCATACCCTATTTGCTTAAGCCAGGAAGGTTTGTAAAAACAGTGCACAAGAAATCATTACATACTTAGCAAACACAGTGGGATGAACAAAGAGTCTAGGGATGTTTTCCCAGCTCTGAGTCAGAAGGATTGGGTGGGAGCCCGACTCCAATAAGCAGAGACCAGAGACTGGAGTTTTGCCTCTCAGTGTTGGGTTAACAACCATTGGATGACTTGGATCTTATAGGCGTAGATGGCCCCAGACTTTAAAGGGATGATAAGTAACCTTTGCCTTGGTTGCAGCCAATGGAAGGGGGAAGGTCCTCTGAAGATAAAACCACAAGGAGAACAACAGGTACCCACCTCAACTAGTCTATACTTATGACTAGCCCAAGGCTGCAACACCTGTTCCAAAGCAGAACAGAAAGAGACATCTTTGTAAAACCTCTTAACAAAATAGATAGAATCTGCAAATCCTGGAAATTAGAAATAAATAAATAAAAGACCAGGCGGCTCAGTTGGCAACTATAGAGAGAAAATAATACTCCAACTCAGGATCCTTAATCAGAATTACAGCAGTATTCCAAATTTGTGTAGATCTACACTATCTTTCTTTTGGTTTTGTCTAGAGTATTGCACGGATTGCAGTTTTCCGATCTCTCGGGGGGTGGGATGACAGATTAGATAGGAGGCATAAAATTAGTTGTAATGCCAGCAACACAGTTTCTGATACCTCTCTGCATGACTGTATCTGCTGTAATTTCAGAACGGTGGGCAGGGCTGGCCCACCTGAATGGAAGAATCCCCTTCCAACAAGGCTGAGATTTTACCAACAGCAAGTGGTGCAGACTGCACCAAGAGTATCACCTACTCAGTGAAACAGAACAGATTCTTAGTGGGGCAAGTAACAGTGCCAGAAGCATTTTTGCGACTGCTCTGGCAATTGGAAACCAAGCCACCTCCCAACGCACCCACCACCTCCTTCCATTACCCCTCCCACTTTTCTGCCCTCCTCAAACACCTACTTATTCACTCATCCTCTGAGGTCTGCTAACCTGTTCCAGTCAATATGCCAAATCTCCCTCAGCAGTACTGTTCTCCTCTGGGACTTCTGCAAATCCCAGCAATGGCTACAGCTCCTTGTTGTTCTGCTGGAATCAAAGAGTTGCTGTTTGATTAATTGTCTTGCAGACCTTGGAGATACGGCTTTCTCCCCAACAAAGCAATTAACACCCCTTGGCTCCTAGTGTACAATTCACCCACATGGCTCCAGCACCCTGTGAGTTTGTGAGAAAGGGAAATTGTGATCAGAGGCTTGAGGGATCCATGAGAGTTCATGTTAATATCTTTCCTGGAAGGAAATCTGGTGTCCTTACCTGGTCTGGCCTATATGTCACTCCAGTCACACCTTGAAGTTATTGAATCTCTCAGATGGTCCCCTCAGTACATCATCAGGGCAACTAAGGTTGTACCTGAAGCAAAAATAAAACAGAAATTGCTGGAAAAACTCAGCTAGTCAGGTAGCATATGTGGAGAGAAAACAGTAACCTTTCTTCAGAAGCAGAAGCAGCTGAGAAAGGGCAGTATTTAAGCTGATAACATGGAGTTGGGGGAAGAGAGAGTAAGCAGATAGGTGAAGACAGAGCCCAGAGAAAGAAATGGTTAGGCAGTCAAAGGGATTTTTGATAGTAGGCCAGAGAAGAAGAGAAGCTAGATAGGTGGTAATGGGGAGTATGGGTGGGTAAGCAAAAGGTTGCTTCTACTGAAAAGCAACCCATTCCATGACAGAGCCTGTTAATCAATTTTAGAGCATAAACAGCCTCTTCCTTGTCTACTATTTATCCCCACTGTCCCAGGTGCATGAAATGGGGTTTTTAGTACAGCAGGGTTGAAGAGTGTGGCGCTGGAAAAGCACTGCAGGTCAGGCAGCATCCAAGGAGCAGGAGAGTCGATGTTTCAGGCATAGGCCCTTCATCATGACTATTATCTCCAGCATCTGCAGTCCTCACTTTCTCCTTTTATTACAGCAGGTACCAGTGTGTGGGTGGGGCGCAGATGTTGGTGAGTGAATTTCAAAAGATAATGCTTGACATATTAGAAAACAGGAACTTCATCAAAACAATTTCAACAGAATAATAAGATAGAAATTAGCATCAAATGTGCCAAGCAGCAAAGTTTAACAATCAAACCAGCTTTTTTTGCCTTTTTGGTTTACAAGTAGAGCCGGGAACAAAAAGAATTAGCCCCAGTCAGTGATCACTAGAGGCAAGAGAATGGCGTCCGGGGCTGAGCTAGAGTTAGGTTGAACTAATGCTGACCTCAGGTTGGCTCCAGTTTGCCACTCTTTGAGTGACTTTGGCAGAATTCTGATGAAAGTTGGCTTGGAAGTGATTTTTCATTGGTGTTTGCTCCTCCCTCAATTTGCTTTCCCTCTCACTCTCTCCCACACTTTGATTCCTTTCCCTCTTTCTCTCTCATTCCTTTCTTTTTCCCACCACTTCAGCTCTCCCTTCACACACCTCCATTATTTCTTACCCCTCTTGTCCTGTCTGTCTTATTCTGCCCCCCTTTAACTTCAAGAAATATTTCAAAGGGCTTTAAGCTCCACAAGTTGCCAGCACAATTACCCCACTTACAAACATTTTGTGTTGAAGTGAATGCAGGCACGTTTTGGATCTTCAGGACAGACTTAAATACAATTTGGTAAAAGTCAATTTCCTTTTTAATACATGCGATGGAAGAAAAATTAGTAGAATTCTCCAGCCGACAGGATCCACCAGGCCTCGGGATGCTCATGGCTCCTGGCCTAGAGATGCTCCAGACTTTGGAATTCTCCCGGCCTCAGGATTCGTCAGGCTTCAGGATGCTCCGGACTTCAGGATGCTCATGGCTTCTCCAATCACAGACTCCCACATTTGTTGTTGATTGGCTCATCAAATCTACAGCAGACACATCAAGGGGAGAAAGGACCTCTGATTGGAGGAGCAGCTCTTTCCAAAACCTTCCACTCTATATTGATCTGTATTTGAAACTCTGGCTTCAAATAAAACAAATGAGCTTTACTTTACATCATTTTTTTCTCCTGATCAATGATTTTTGTTGCATAAGGTGATATCATTTTTAATTCTGGGAACCTTATGAACGAACAGTCAATGTATCTTCACAGTAAAGTAATCTTTAGGGTGTATGAATTGTTTTGGGAGGTCAAATATCAAATGCCCTTCGTCCACCAGTTGGGCACTCTGGTCTAAAGGGACAACACAGGGACATCTTTTAATAATAAGTAGCAAAGAACTGGAATGCATCATATGTAAAGATAATGAAATTGGGTTCTGTAGGAACTTTCAAAAGGAAATTGGATATGCGCATGAAAAGGAGTAATCTTCAAAGTTGTGGTGGTGAAGCTGTGTTCTGAAAGTTAGCTGGGCAACTCTTTCACAGAGGTGGCACACATACAATGGGACAAATGACCTCTGATGTGCCATAAGGTTCGTTGAATCTTTAACAGCTATACCTGTTTGTATTTACTCCTTTACACTTTTCAAACCAGAATGAGAGTTCAGGAGCATCTGTTAAGAGGTTTATGCAATGTTTGCTGGAAGCTGCATCAGATTATTACAAGTTCAGAACATGAATATTTCCCACATACAGGCTTTGTAATACTGATCTCTTCTATCTCCTGCTGGTATTCATGCTGGTTACTAAGCTAGAGGACATCTGCTTAGAGAACCTTGTGATGTTTTCTCCTTAGACTGGCCAGCTCATAACGTGAATATTTACCATGTAAGGGCATTCTATTACTAACCCCTTTTCTGAAGAAAACAAATGTACCCATCTGGTCATTAAGAACACAGGTCGGGACAAGAACACTGCGGTCCCAGTAGCTGGATCAATGTCGAAAAATGACATGAGTTGATGCAACTTGGTCAGAATCCAATTGAACAGCAGAACAGGCTGGAGGGCTGAATGGCTTCCTGTGTATCTATGGTACAAACTGACAAATCTATATCTAGGTGATTCATTCAACACTCCCTAAAATTACCGATACACTAATCCATTACTTTCCCCATTGGCAGCTCGTTGCACACAATAGCTATTTTCTAAACAGTGGACCCTTTTATTCCTGATGAAGGGCTTTTGCCTGAAACGTCGATTTTGCTGGTCCTTGTATGCTGCCTGAACTGCTGTGCTCTTCCAGCACCACTAGTCCAGAATCTGGTTTCCAGCATCTGCAGTCATTGTTTTTACCTCCTGAATTTAAGTGCTCCCCAAACGTAATTTCTCCAAGTACTTTTGGTCCTGGTCCAATGGGATGAATACTAGAAGATTTGTATTAAATAATATTTTCTTGGGCTTGACCTCTCTCTGTAAGATACTCTGCACCCCTTGGAGGATGATACATTTCCTAATGAATGGAGTTAGCAAACTGCAACCTTCCTCTGGGTCCCCATGAGATTGGAGAGCGAGGAACTCTGAACGTTGTGCCTCCTATCACCTTGAATCACCGACCTGTTCTGGGTGGGTGAAGGCTGTCTGAAGATTGAGAATGAATACAAAGCTCAGCGTGGGCCCTGGTATATCCTGTTTCCAGCCTATTGTATAGACCTCTATTCACCAGAGGTTCAGTGGGAGAGTCAAGCTGGGCAAGAGCAAGTTGATCCTCATAAGATACGATCTGATTTAATTTCTTTGTTTCTTCTATCAAATCACAACTTACAATGTTTTAAAAATATGAAGTTTATAAGTCTGTTAAATTTTAGGATTGTGCTTTGCATTTACGTTAGAATGGGGGAACTGATACAAATCTTGTGCCCTTTTCTGAATTTTATCTGAAAATTTGAGTGGCCATGTTATAAGGGAGGTCCAGGTTATCCTACTGGGAAAATTATCTGTAAGCAATGATCGGGGACGTTCTGCGGGTGGTGGATTTACTCTTCGTCTCAAAATCCCAGGAAGGTGTTAGGAATGCTTTATTTAATTCCACAATATAGTAAAGTTGGGAATTTAAAGGATGCCTTCATCTCCCACACCTCTCCCCTCACCTCCATCCAAGGCCCCGAAGGAGCCTTCCACATCCATCAAAGTTTCACCTGCACATTCACAAATGTCAGTTATTGTATCTGTTGCTCCCGATGTGGTCTCCTTTACATTTGGGAGCCTGGACACCTTCTCACGGAGCGCTTTAGGAACTTCCCCGGGACACCCATACCACTCAACCCCACTGCACCGTGGCCGAATATTTCAACTCCTCCTCCCACTCTGCCATGGACATGCAGGTCCTGGGCCTCCTCCACCGCCACTCCCTCACCACCCAACACCTGGAGGAAGAACGTCTCACCTTCCGCCTTGGAACACTTCAACCCCAGGGCATCAATGGGGACTGTACCAGTTTCCTCATTTCCCCTTCCCCCACCTTACCCCAGTTCCAACCTGCCAGCTCAGCACCATCATCATGACCTGTCCTACCTGCCAATCTTCCTTCCTACCTATCCACTCCACTCTCCTCTCTGACCTATCATCTTCATCCCCACCTCCATCCACCTATTGCACTCTTAGCCACCTTCTCCTCAGCTGCCTCCCCCCCCCTCCCCCCTCCCCCCCGATTTAACTCTCCACCCCGGAGGCTCCCTGCCTCATTCCTGATGATGGGCCTTTGCCTGAAACATTGATTTTCCTGCTCCTCGGATGCTGCCTGACCTGCTATGTTTTTCCAGCATCACTTTAATCTTGACTCTGATCTCCAGCATCTGCAGTCCTCACTTTCGCCCAATCTAAAAGATAGCTAATTAGTATTTTTACCTAGATATGAGATCCATGTGATTCACGTTGCCATGGAAATGGGCTCCGAGAGGCTTCTTGAAAAAATCACTGAACTTCATAGACAAGGATAACCTGCAAGAATCTGAGAAAGAGCGAGGAGAGAACGGAGAAAGATAATGGTAGGAACAGGAAACATTACACTTCAAGCAAATAAATATTTTCAAACTGCGTTGGCAAACTCGTGGAACAAAGTTGGGTGTTCACACTCAGATTGGAAGATTCTCTAGCTTGACTAGAAGGAAGAATTTCTCATTTGTTTTTCACTGTGAAAGTCCATTCTGGGATTAGGACCTTTCTGGCTGGGAAAGGGAAAAGGAAAGAAGGCCATGTTGGTAAGAATCACTATGAACTAATTTCTGATGCATAAGGAATCTTTATACAGAAGAGGTAAAGTATAAAGGTAGAAGGGGATTTACAGGCAGTTCACAATTAAGGGGAGTACACTTTTCTTATGTTTAATATTTCTGCTGCTAAGGAAATTAGTGTTTAGTCAACATTGTTTTTAATTTGTTAATTAAAACTTAAAATCCTCTTTTGTAACTACTTCAGACGGCCACCATATATGTGAATATCTGTCCCAAAGTATTTGATCGCTATAGGGATTGTAACACATTTCTGTTACCTTGCACATTCTCCGGATGCTACAAGGGCCTTTACAGTCAATATTGTACACAGCTGAGATCCTATAGACAGTAACATGATAATGACTAGGTTATCAGTGGATATTAACTGGCTGAGACCTTGATGTTGGTCAAATCACCTGGAATTTCAAATCCAAGTTGCTGTTAGGTTTCAAGCTGGCTTTCAATCATAAAATTATTTGCAGTACGGACGGAGGCCATTAAATCTAGCATAACTGTGCTGTCTAATTAGTCCTACACCCCACTTCTATCCACAGGCCAGACGAGAGGAGTTAGCTAAGACAAACTCATAATCAATCCACCCACTGGTCACAGAACAGCTGGCCATGGAGAAACAGCCAATTTAAATCATTGCAATCTCCGAAATGAAGAAGTTGGCGTGGTTGCATGCTACAGGAGTCAGGGTCTAACGCTGTCGATTAAAATTTGGAGAATGGCTATTCAACATAAAACAGTTGAGTGTCAGGGAGTCATGCTGCTGAAAAGCTTTAGTCATGTGTGAAGCATTTCATTTATACAGTGGTCTTCTCTCTTTATATAATGCTACTTGGAACGCAGCCAGATAGTCCATTACATTGAAAAGAGGAAGTCCCATTCATTGAGACTCTGAAATAAGCTTGACAGTGTGTATTCAAAACCATAACCTCACTCAAAATATATACTGCACAAGGGTTGTTTGACAATGTTCTCAATTGTGTTTCAATTTGCGAAAGGTACAAGATGTGAACTATTGTTTCATACTTCCTACATGTTTAAGGTGTCATTTCTGAACTGTCTTTTCTATTGCTAAAAGCAGGTCAAAATTAAATGGGGGTTGTGTGCATTGTGTTGAGTTTATGAGAGTATTGTTCACTGTGAGGCCAAGCAAGTTTTCTTGCCACGTCTTACCAATGCTGCCTCATTAAGTGCCTACCCGACTCCTGAGGTGTTCAATTCTATCCCCATTTTACCTCACAACGCTCCTAGAACAACTCATCATTAGTGAATATCTGCTGAAAGACTAGCATTCCTGGCACCCATGCCAACTTTAAAAAGCCACTGCGTACCCAGGCAATTGTTGGAAACCCAGTGTTGCCCCTCACTGTAATGGCACAGCATCCACAGAGCCAGTTACTTTAGCCACATTAATACAAGATTGACAAGAATGGTTCAAGGATGAGGAGCTTCACTTATAAGGATAGATTGAAGAAGGTGGGACTGTTCTCCTTGGAGAGAAGAAGATTGACAGGAGATTTGATCGAGGTCTTAAAATCATGAGAGAGTAGATTGGGAGAAATTGTTCCCACTCATAAAAGAAAAAAAAAGATTGAGAGAGTATAGGTTTTAAGTGATGTGCAAATGAGCAAGAGTAATGTGAGAAAAGTATTTTTCACACAGTGAGTTGTTAGGGTATAGAACAAACTTGCTGGAAATGTGGTAAAGGCAGGTTGAGTTAAGGTATTCAAGAGGCATTGGATGGTGATTAGGATAGAAGTAGTATTCAGGGGTACGGGAAAAAGGCAGGAGATTAGTACTAGGTAATAGAGTCAGTGCAGTCATGATGGGTATGAGTGGCCTTCTTCTGTGCTGTGACAATTCGGTGATTCTACAACTTAGCCGGCAATGCGGACACTCTCTAGCACCCTGTCCTCTCACACTAGTCACTGCTTAACCACGACCCACACAGTTTACCTTTCCTTCAACATATCCCATCTGAACACCTTCTCTAGCTCACCAGTACTCTGTGCCCACTGGGTAGCCAGATCTTGTCATTTTTGAGTAGGGGAACGTTATGTACAAGTAAGCAATCAGACAATTCCAAATGCAAGCTTTTATTTACAACTAGCACAGCAAGCACAAACAAAGAGACTGCAGTTCACCCCAACAGTGCAAACATCATGATCAACAACTCGTCTATAGTCTGTGATAGTCTGCAGGGTGCAGTTCTCATTGATCGTAACTGCGTGTCATTTAGGTCCTGTCTGCCTTGTAGCATCCGAAGCAGCTGAGCTCTGTTATGCAAAGGGAGAGATTCCTCCTCCTCAATGTTCTCCTCCTCTTTCTTGGAGGACACTTTTTGTTCCCCAGTTCTTCGGCATCTGTCACACCACCTTGCTGCCTGCTTCAGTTGTACAGAACACAGAATGTCAGGATGACACACACGCTTTGAGGAAGGGTCACTGGACCCGAAATGTTAGCTCTGATTTTTCTCCACAAATGCTGCCAGACCCGCTGAGTTTTTTCTGTTTTTTCTTCTGATTTCCAGCATTTGCAATTCTTTGTTTTTTTTTTGCTTTATGCACACACTCTGTCTGGACTATACTGGAGGTCCCGCAAGATTGGTCTAAACAGAGGAAGCACACCTTCAGCAGCACCATCATGTGATCCACCACAGATCTAGTCACAGCATGTTTACCAACTTGGTGAAGGTGCCTTGTTAATTCAATAACTACTACAGTGCATTAAAAAGGAAGTGGCTGCTATCCTCCTATCTCTTTCCATCCCAGACCAATGTCAATTGTTCGACGTATCATTGAATTCGGAGAGTTCATCATCTACTTACATGACATTCCATGTAACAATGATCCCCAAGACCTGTGCAAGTTTCACTAGTGAGCGGACACTTCTGACCAGCATTCACTTTCCTTTAACTCATTACCACTAACATTGGGAAATGTCAGATTTGCAAGCGCCAATGATTAGGGAAATTTTCTTTTGACCAACATTTAAAGATGAAATTCATTCACTCTACATGTGTTCCAAATGGGCAAAGAAATGATTGCAAATAAAATGTAGCTGGAGTTTGCAAATGCCTGCTTCATGTTTTTACCTCTTCAATGTTCTAGTGTCCAGCAGACGTGGATCATGTGCTTTCACCATTGAACTGACACCGATTCCACCTACCCTGGGCGTACTTCTAGCCATTTTCCAGGTACATTTTTGCATATACAGAGCAGCTTTAGGGAACACAGCTCATAGTGAACTTTGCCTCTAACTGCCCTCCCCGCCCCCAGATGATCAATATTACACAACTGGGTGATGCCAATCCTGCTCAGCCTGTGCAGCCCATGGTAGGTGTCACTGCTGATATACCCGCCCCTTGTAGCCTATTTTACACGCCAATGCTTTTCCACAAGCTCACCATACACATGCCACCTCTCCACATGCCACAAACCTGGGCTTTTGTCCCCACCCACACCCTTCAATCCCCATCCATTTTGACAGTATTCCCCTCCTCTGCATCTGTTGGGCAACGATCAATGGACAGACCCTTAGGATTGTACTTCCTCCAGACCTCTGACCGATTTCAATGAACAGTTCTTAGACATGACCACTGATCCTGCAGCTCCCTGACTGATGAGACGACTCCCCTGACTGCTGGTGTTCACCTTACAGGATGGATCTTTGCCCATTTCTCAGATCCCTGACCACGAATGCCTGAGGAAATGACCGACCAGGTCAGAGCCCCTGCTCTGTGAGCAGACTGTATTGGGATCCCTGCGATAATCAGTGGCCTCCCTTAATTGGAAATACTTAGTTTCTGGCATGGCTATTTGTTTGAATAAACATAGAGTGTGTTTGATGCGCAGGCAGCTAGCACATATTATGGATATTAGATTGAGTCTCGATGTGAAATACAAGATGTGCTCCCCCACTTCCCCACCCCACACTGCACAGCTTCCACACAACTATGACAAGCAGCCTGCTTTTGTATCTGCTAGAAGGACCATCATTGGCTCTGGCCAAAACATTAACAGGCATAGCACGGCCACCAAGGCACAGCTGTAGCGAGTATGCAGTTATGTGCCAATGAGTGAGCACTAGCAGGGCAAGCAATTTGCCCTGACATGCAGCCTGGTCCAATGTGTGAGCTGGGGCCTGACTATGCCTGCAAATGTTCCTTGCAATAGTCTTTCAATGCTAGTGATTGGTTCATCTTGCAATGAAAGTCCTGTGTGGAGAAAGTGAGGACTGCGGTTGCTGGAGATCAGAGTCAAAAAGTATGCAAACTATGTGGCCTACAACTTGAGTGCGGCAGTGCCATGATGGATGTAAGGGATTGCCAAAATAGTGGATGCCAATGTCCATAGATGAGGGGTGTGTGTGAGACTCATGCCCATTCACCATGCCCTGAGATACTGTTTGGCGCTGAGCAGCTTCTAGCCAGTGCAAGTTGAAGTCACCAGGTACCTGCACTGAGTTCCATGTCGTGAATTCTCAACATCTAGCTTGTTCAAAATGTTTGGTAAGATAGAAAGCTGACTATGAATGGAACAAATTGTGGTGTAAATAAGGTTTTTAATGATCTATAATTCATCTTAATTGCCAACTTGCCACTGCCTAGCGAGAAACTCATCTCACTGCTTGGCTAATGCATAAAAGAGCCTGTGAGTTGTTCCCAATGACAAGATGGGGTTCATTGGACTACTCACCTGCTTCTGCCACAAACCTCATTATAGCCAACACTGCTCAGGCCCTTATAAGATTTAGCCCTTAAAGAGGTTACCATTTGGATACAGAATTGGCTCAAAGGTAGAAGACAGAGGGTGGTAGTGGAGGATTGCTTTTCAGACTGGAGACCTATAACCAGTGGTGTGCAACAAGGATTGGTGCTGGGTCCACTGCTTTTCATCATTTATATAAATGATTTGGATTTGAACATAGGAGGTATAGTTAGTAAGTTTGCAGATGACACCAAAATTGGAGGTATAGTGGACAGTGAAGAAGGTTACCTCAGAGTACAATGGGATCTTGATCAGATGGACCAATGGCCCGAGAAGTGGCAGATGGAGTTAATTTAGAGAAATGTGAGGTGCTGCATTTTGGAAAGGCAAATCAGGGCAAGATGTCTACAATTAATGGTAAAGTCTTGGGGAGTGTTGCTGAACAAAGATCCCTTGGAGTGCAGGTTCATAGTTCCTTGAAAGTGGAGTCACAGGTGGATAGGATAGTGAAGGCAGCATTGGGTATGCTTTCCTTTATTTGTCAGAGCATTGAGTATAGGAGTTGGGAGGTCATGTTGCGGCTGTATAGGACATTGGTTAGGCCACTTTTGGAGTAATGCATTCAATTCTGATCTCCCTGCTATAGGAAAGATGTTGTGAAACTTGAAAGAGTTCAGAGAAGATTTACAAGGATGTTGCCAGAGTTGGAGGGTTTGAGTTATAGGGAGAGACTGAATAGGCTGGGGCTGTTTTCCCTGGAGGCTGAGAGGTGACCTCATAGCGGTTTATAAAATCATGAGGGGCATGGATTCGTTAAATAGACAAGGTATTTTCCCTGGTGAGAGGGGAAAGATTTAAGAGGGATCTAAGGGGCAACATTTTCGCGCAGAGGGTGGAGGGTGCATGAAATGAGCTGCCAGAGGAAGTGGTGGAAGGTGGTACAATTACAGCATTTAAAAGGCATGTGGATGGGTATATGAATAGGAAGGGTTGAGAGGGATATGGGCCAAGTGCTGGCAAATGGGACTAGATTAATTTAGGCTGCACATCTCTATGATTCAATGATTTTTAAGAAATCAAGGAGGGAGATAATTGATTAACTAATCAAAATTAGTGAATATAAAGTTCCTGGAGATAGGTGAATTGTTTCCAGACGTATTATATGAATTTAGAGAGGGGATAGCAGAGACATGATTACATATAGTTTAAAATTCATTAGCTAAGGGAATAGGGCCAGGGGACTGGTGGGCTGCTAATATCATGTTTACATTGGAAAAAGGCAAGTCAAACAAATCCAGAGAATGAGAAAAGACCAGAGAACTTAACACCTGTGACGGGCAAGATAATGGAATCTTTACTCAAAGTTGTAACAGAAAAACATTCAGAATTCAAAATCAAGTTAATGTAAATACAAATTTCAAAAACAAAGCTTGCACTTTTTGAGCTTGTTGAATACTTTGAATAATCAACCAAAAAGAGTTCAGAAGAGTAATATGGAAGATATATTTGGATTTTTATATAGTCCTTTGATAAGATGTTGTTGACTCATGACCAAGGCAAAAGCATAAGGAATCAGGAGAAGTAGTAGAATGGATAAAATATCTGGCTCTAAAACACATAAGAGGGTAGAAGTGAAAGTCAGTGATACAGACTGCAAAAAAATATAAATAAGTGTTCCACAAGGTGCTGAGGCCACTGTTGCAGCCATTTACGTAAACAAGTCAACATTTTTGGTGATACCAAATGGATTATACTGTTAATACAGCGGAGGACAACAATAAAATTTAAAAGGCACAAATAAACTGATGGAATCAGCATGTTAGTGAAAAATTAACTTGATTACCAATAATCGCATGATAGTTCATTTTGCTAGGAGCAATAATGAAACCACATATTCTTTGGTTAGAAAGATTCTAAACATGGTGAACTTTATTTAGTAAGGGCAGAAAAACAAGAGCAAGAATCAGCGTTTGTGTCTGGAGGAACTGCAAAGCAGGGAAAATCTGTTAAATTTGTGTTAGACCACATTTGGAGCAATTGATCAGATCTGATCTAGAAATTACAAAAAGAAACGCAGGATGACTGGGCAGAAAATACTTAGAAGCCTGATGGGAGAATTGAGATTCCCCCATGGCAGGATGATCCAAAACCAGATTCAGTTTCCATGATTTCACTGCCCAGTTCTATGTCCCTTCCAGCTCTCTCTCAACTAATTCTAAATAGCCAGAATGCTTGACTGGGTGAACAAAAATTTCCGTGATTAATTCTGCGAAAGGCTGAAGATATTGGATTGAATCTTACCAGAAATCTGTCAATTTTGGTGAGTTTCTTGGAGGGTTTATCTCAATGAAGCTGGGTGGAATTTTTTCATGACCTCTTCTCAACTCACCCCATTAATTATACACCACACCTCTATGGCACCCTACTTCTTGTATTCTCCCATTTGCAGTGGGAAGAAATATTTGCCACTGCAGTAATATGACTGGATCCCTATTTTTGAAACCCAGCTCTGCAGCCAATCAAGCTGCCAGTTTAGAGTTGCCCTTCGTTGTGTATAGACTAAGAGGTCAACCTCAAACCAACATCCCTCAGGACACGTAGGGAGCACGCAGACACCTCAGGGCACATGCAAGTGCACATTCCTACAGCTATTGCTACTTAAGAACCAAGCAACACGGCTTACCCATCCTTAGCCACGTCACATCTTACAACCCTACTTTTTCCCCTATGTCCAGTGTAGCCTAATATGTTTTTCTTGTGCAATGTGGGATTCTCAATGTGGAAAGTCTTCAAATTCTTCAATACATTCAGTTTTATTCAGCAACAGCAAAAACAAACAGAAGCTATGTTTGCCTCTGGGAACAGAAACAGACTGCTTGCCTTTGAGCACCAGTAAATTTAGAGTCAATGAATAATCACTGGATCCAGCTCTCATCTATGAGAAATGGGTGACAATTACATCCTGTCTGGCTTATTGGGCTTGGCACTATTACATTCTATCATGCAGAAGGTGATTCTCCTCCTGCTCAATGTCCTCATTTGATTTGATTTGATTGGATCTATTTACTGAAGTAGTGAAAAGCTTTGTCTATGAACAGTATAGGCAGATCATAACAAGCAGAGATGTACAGGTCAAAGGTTATAAAAAAAACGTAGACAGAGGCATACAGATTACATTGCAAGGGGCATGCACTAGGCAAGATCAACATTAGCAGATTAGCATTATTTGAGGTTACAAAATCTATTCCACAGTCTAATAATGACAGGAAGAAGCTATTCCTGAACCTGCTGGTGCATCTGTTTAAGCGTCTGTATTTTGTGCCTGATGGAAGAGGTAGTAGGAGACCATTACCGGGGTGCGATGGGTCTTTGATGATGTTGGCAGCCTTTCTGCGGCAATGAGCCATGGATGGAAGGTTGACTTTCATGATGGTCTGGGTTATGCACACAACCTTCTGTAGTTTCGTATGGTCTTGGGCAGAACAGTTGCCATACCAGGCTGTTATGCACCTGGACACCATGCTTTCAATGGTGCATCTGTAGAAGTTGGTGAGGGTCCTTATGGACATGCCTAATTTTCTGAGCCACTTGCGGAAGGGAAGGCATTGTTGTGCCTTTGTGACCGTTGCATCTATGTGGGAAGCCCCACAAGTTGCCGGTTATCATCATTCCGAGGAATATGATGCTCTCCATTGTCTCAATCTCAGTTCTGTTGATGTGGATGGAAGCATGTTCTCCTCCTTTCTTTCTGAAGTCAATCATTAGTTTTGCTGACATTGAGAGAGAGGTTGTTCTCACTGCACAACATCACAAGCCCTCTATCTCCCTTCTTGTTGTTAGATATCCGTCCTTCTACCGTGGTGTCATCAGTGAACTTGTAGATGGCATTCATTCAGAATTTGGCAACACACTCGTGGATGTACAGAGAGTACAGTAGGGAGCTGAGGACGCATCCTTGGGGGCTCGAGTGTTGAGTGTTATTGTGGAGGTGGTGCACTTATCTATCTTCAGTGATTGCAGTCTGTGGGTCAGAAAGTGGAGGATCCAGTTGCAGAGGGCAGAGCGGAGACCAATGTCATGGAGCTTTGAAGTCACTCTGGAGGGGATAATTGATGTTGAAGATGGAGCTGTAGTCAATGAGCAGGAATCTGACGGAGATGTCCTTGTTGTCCAGATGTTCCAGGGATGAGTGCAGGGCGAGGGATATGGCATCTGCTGTAGACTTGTTACGTTGTTAGGCAAATTGTAGGGGATTGAGGCGGGCTGGGAGACTGGTGCTGATGTGGGCCATGGCCAGCCTCTTGAAGCACTTCACGATTACTGAGGTTAGAGCAGCTGGGCGGTAGTGATTAAGGCACATTGCATGTGCTTTCTCAGATATGGGATTAATGGTGGTCTTCTTGAAGCAGGTGGGAACTTCAGCTTGTAGGAGGGAGAGGCTGAAGATTTCAGTGAATACTTCCACCAGTTGGTCTGTACAGGATCTGAGTGCTCAGCTGTGGACACTATCCAGGCACATCGTTTCATTTGGATTGACTGCCAGGAAGACCAATCTGACGACTGTAGTGGTGACTGAGGGGATAGGTGTGTCAGGCGTTGTCGGGACAGGCATTATCTCGCTGCTTGCATTCTGCTCAAATCGAACACAACATAGAAAGCACTGAGCGCATCAGGGAGAGATGTATCCTTGTCTGCCAGCTTGTTCTGCTTCATTTTGTAATGTTGTTTAGGCCTTACCATGGGCAGCGGGAGTCTGTTTGGTAGGGTTTGGGCCTCTAGCACTGCCTCTTGGCTTTGTGGTGTTCATATCTGGATTTCCTGTATTGGTCTGGGTCATCCAACTTGAATGGTGCATGTCTGGTCTTCAGTAAGGAGTGGGTTTCTTGGTTCATCCAAGGTCTACGGTTGAGGAACACTCAGATTGATTTCTTTGGTACGTAGTTCTCGACACGTTTGCTAATGAAGTCTGGGATGGTGGTGGCATACTCGTCTAGGTTTTCAGCTGAGTACTTGAACATGGTCCAGCTCACTGATTCCAAGCAGTCCTGGAGACGGTCTTCCACAGCCTCGGACCAGCATTGTACTTCCTTTTGTGGAGGGTCCTCCCATTTCAGCTTCTGCTTGCAAGCTGGGAGGAGGAATGCCATACTGTGATCTGATTTTCCAAAGTGTGGGCAGGGGATGGAGTGGTAGGCTTCTTTGATGGTTGTGTAGCAGTGGTCCAGGATAGTCAGTCCTCTGTGGGATAGCAGATGTGTTGGTGGTACTTTGACAGCATCTTCCTCAGAAGACTGCTGTCACTTTCCCAGCTTTCAAACCTTCATCACAGTACATGCTTCCCTTCTGCAGTTATGCAGGACACAGGATGCTAGAATTATGTGGCATGCTCTATCCAGAGTATACTGTCAGCACCCCACACATCCATCCAAGCATCAGAACTTCATCTTCAGGAGGCCTGTCATCTTCTCCTGGTTGAAAATGGGCTTCATTGTATCTACACTCAGCCTCAGTTAGGGAGTTGTGTATTGGAGTCAGCAAGCATTGTTACAGAGGGCAGCCATTTACCCCCAGTAACCATCCTTGTAAGGCATCTGAAGCAGACAGGAATATGTGTTCTCAAGGAAATAGGCATCAGGGCAACTTCTAGGGTGAAAACCTCGAAGACCAATGATGACAGATGGCCTGTACATTGATGGAATGGAACCATTTTCTGTTGATAGATTCAGGTGCATTATAACCTGGGCCTCGCAAAATGGCATGTGTATATTCTGTTGTGCTCTGCACTTGGGGAAAGCCAGTCAAGTTGCCAAAATTTACTGCCCAGGTTTCAGCACCAACCTTGTCAGGCAGATATGTGATGAAGTGGTGAGGATCTGGCAGCAACAGCATGGATACCAGCCCTGATACACCTGTTACTTGAGGATTGAGGTCTCCCACACAGTTCCCCAATGGCTCCTTGGAAGTAACCAATTGCATTAAGGTTTCACGCAGCTGTCACTTCAATGAACATTGGGATATGATGGTCACCCAACCTTTCAGATCGTAGCTCCCAATCCTGCAGATGGCACAGTACCATGACAGTGAGAATGATAGATTTGGGATCTCCTTCACCTCCTATGTATCCTGGGGAGACCTTCAGCTGCAACCACTTTGTGTAGGGGCTGTTCCACATCTGCAGGAAGTTTGCTGCTGGCCCTGGGCTTCCCAGTACACCTGATCCTCCTTCATTTGTCTGTGTCTTCCTGGTATCACGGCAACAGCAACAATGACCCCCTCTATGGCTGCATCCATTAGTCACGTTTGCAATAGATCTTTGAGGGGAGCATTAAAAAACAGAATAGGAACTCATCCTTGTGAGCATTCAGCACGTACAGCATTCACAAACAACAGTTTCCCAGTGTCCTCTATACAGTGGGAATCGGAGCACTTTGACAAAGAAGGTCATGGAAAATCTCTAGTGGAACTTTGATTTTGGAGATTATTCTGGTGAATGCAGCATTATTCATGTCACAAAGAGATAGGAGGAGATTGTAAGTGCTGCATGGGATCAGAGGCCTTCCCCTCTCAACTACATATCATACAAAAAGCATATTGTTGCATACAAGAGCACGTTTGAAGATGTAACTTCAAGTTGAGAGGGAATAAATTCCTTTTCCCCATGCAGCCGGGGAAGTGTTTCTTTTTAAATCAACCTGTTTAGAGATGTTACTACACACCTCTGGTGCAAGTGGAACTTGAACCAGAATCTCTGGGTCAGAGGTAGGGACACTGTTTGCCTGTGATTATTTTTGCTCCACACTTTTGCAATCTGCAATGACATTTGACGTGGTGAAGATTGCTTGCAACCAGCATTTAAATGTAACACAATACATTTTGTGTGCATTTCACATGCATCATGCTATGATTACAGATGCCTTCGACCTGTACTGTGATATTCACCCTATCCATTAGACTTGACTATTCCAATAAAATTCTGGCTGGCATCTCAACTTCTAGTTTCTGCAAACTTGAGGTCAGCCAGAATATTTCTACCGGTGTCTTAAGACCGAGTCTCATTCTCCAATCACCCCTGGCTTGCTAACCTATGCTGGCTCCTGATCAAGCCGTATTTTGCTTTTAAAATGCTCATTCTTGTTTTCAAATCTATCATGGAACTAGCCCTCTTTAATCCTGTAATTTTCTGCATCGCCATAAGTCTCTGTACTATCTGTTCAATTCCAATTCTGATTTCTTGGGGACCTCTAATCTCAGTGCCATTGGTCGTGGCAAATGGTGTACCATTGGTGACCATGCTTTCAGTTGCCTAGGCCCTATCTATCTCTAAAATATTTCACTTCTCAATCTCTCTTTCCTCCTGTAAGATGCTCCCTACTATCTACATCATTGACCAAGCCTTTGGTCATTAGGTTTTATATCCCCTTATGTGGCTGTATATCAAACTTTGTTTGGAAAAACATCCTGTAAAGGGAGCACCTTGAGTTGTTGGACTAACATCAACTGTCCTGTATGGTTCTAAGCTGTTCATGTTGCTAAATAGGAACTGGAAATATTTGTAATATTCAGCTGGTCAAATAGCTTCTGTGGAGAGACAAATTGAATCAATATTGTCATAACATTGATGACATTTTGTATCAGTTCTTCTGATTCCATCAACTCAATAATGTTAGCTGCTGTGCTTCTCTAACCTATAGCATGTTGTATTGTGTAATTAACTACAGTATGAGAGTTGGTTGTTAACTCCTTCATCAGATATTTAAAAAGAAAAAAGTGATACCAAATGTAATGTATTGTGCTAAAGACTGCAGCAAGCTGCTCAAAGCACGTGCTGTGATGAAACAATCCATAAAGTGAGATGCCGAACTGGCATTAAAATCAAATAGTGATGACCACCACTTGAACAAAAAAATGTCCAACATCTGGATGTCGCCCACGGCTGTGCATTCGCCCTCTTGTTTAAGCTTACATTACTGTCAATTTTCATTGACAGTGAAATAGATGATTGTTGAATGCCATTCTGCATTTAGCTTAAAGAAACAATCACAAATTGTGACAGCTCTTCATCATGCTTCACATCTGCTAAAGATCTGATTAAATCCAAGTAACAAAATCTAATGGACAAATAAGCAAGGAATGACTCTGAGCTGGGTTTTCTGAATATATTTATTAAGGAGCTTTGATGAAACATGATAACATTACAGAAGTCTTAGTTATATTGTCTTGAGTTTTGCTTTCGAACCTATTTCCTGTGGTGGGGAAAATCAGGGACAACAAAAAGAAATACTTTCATTTATATAGCACCTTTGAAAACATCAGGATGTCCCAAACTACTTAGCAATATTTCATAAGCATTTAATTTGCTGTAACGTAGAAGACATTGCAGGCAATTTTCACACGGCAAGATTAGTGAGCTGCTTACTCAACCAATCTGTTTTTATAGTGTTGGTTGAGTGATAAATATTGGTCAGGACCCCAGGAAGAGCTCATGTACTTTAGTGCAATGGCATATTTTATACACACCTGAGAGCATGGATGAGGCCTTTGTTTAATAGTTCATCTAAAAGACAATGCCTCTGACAGCACAACACTTCCTCAGTAGTATACTGAGAATGTCAGCTGAAGTAAAGTGCATTGAAATTTGAGCAAAAATTAGATCTATCACAGCCTTTCAAACTTAATATTAAATTCAACAATTTCAGATCAGTTTTCTTGAACAGCAACTGCTGGGAATGGTTTTGTGGTTGCCATTTACACCTCCTTTGGATCAATCTTGTATTTCATTACTTAGCTTGCTGACATTTCCTGTTGTCTTATATGGTCATCCCCTTCATCATTTAATCCTTCCTGTCTTTCACCCCATCATAGACCTCTGCATTTGTTTCTTTCCCATTTCTTCTTCCCCTGCCTCTGTCCTTTATTAACACCTGCTACAACTACAGCTTGTGTACAGTTCTTGAAATGTTAATTGACTTGAAATGTTAATTCTGTTTTTATCTTTATTGCTATCAGATCTGCTGAGTATTTCCGGTGTTAGATTCTTAGAGTCATATAACATAGAAATTGACTTTCCGGTCCAACTTGTCTGTACCAACCAAACATCCCAATCTGACATAGTCCCATTTGCCAGCATTTGGCTTATATCCCTCTAAACCCTTCTTATACATATACCCAATCTGATGCCTTTTAAATATTGTAATTGTACCTACCTCCACAACTTCCTCTGACAGCTTGCTCCACACATACACAACCCCCTGCATGAAAACGTTATCCCTCAGGTTCTTTTTAAATCTTTCCTCTTTCACCTTAAAACTATGCTGTCTAGTTTTGGATTTCCCCACCCTAGGAAAGAGGGTGTTTTCTGTTTTGACTTTAGATTTCTGACATCTGCAGGCTTTTGACTTTGTTGTGACCATAGATCCTCACTGGCCCTCAAGAGGTACCCTGAAGCGAGTTGTGATTACCTTGGTGTAGAATTTCAATGTGCTGCACTGGAAACTTCTTGTTTTTATATTTATACATGGAATAGGATATCACTAGCAGGGTCAACTGTTTGAGAAGGTGTTGGTGGGCTGTCTTCTTTAACTGCTGCAGTTCATAGGTTATCCTTGTTTTGTTTAGATGGGGTCATAAACGCAGATATTTTAGGTCCAACCTGATTATAGCTAACAGATACTGCCTCAGGCAAAAGGCTTTCAAGTTAAAAAAAAACACTTGTACGATGAAAGGGGCGTGGCCATTCTCCCAGCTCAGCGTTTCTCTGGTTTGGTTTGGTTTGGTTTCAGCAAGCAGTTTTTTGAGGCTGCTGCTCAAAGAAACAGCTACATGGAAGAAGATGTTCTCTCTGCCATCTCTCCCTCCTGTAAGACCCTATGTTTGGTTTTATCTATTTTTCCCAAGGCGTGTTTATGGGGATTGTTGCGGGAATTTGGAACAGCATCATTAAATTGGGATAATCTGCTGGGTTTCTAATAGGTTAAGTTATTCTATACTCTGTTCTCTTTTGTTTATGTTTCATTTGATAATCTTGCAAATAAATTCTGTTTTGTTTAAACTAAGTGGTTGGGCCACCTGCATCACTCCTGAAATATCCACTTTACACCTGCTTAAAACAATTAGAAACGTTAGGGTCCAGGGTACTTTCTTGAAATATTTTGAGGGGCTCTGGCCTAGTCCATAATATATGTGGACACACAATGCCATTTGAGAGTTTCAGGATTTTGGCCATGACAGTGAAGGCATAGAAATATATTTGAAGTCATGATGGTGAATGGCTTGGAGGGGAAGTTACAGGGGATGGTGTTCCCATGTATCTACTGCCTTTGTCCTTCTAGATGTTACTGGTTGTGGGTTTGAAAGGTGATGTCTAAGGAACTTTGGTGAATTTCTGCAGTGTATTAGGTAGCTAGTATACACCACTGTTCATGAGCATTGATGATGGAAGGACTGAATGTTTGTGCAAATATTGCCAATAAATAGGGCTGCTTTATCCTGGATTGTATCAAGTAGATTGGAGATGAACTCTTCCAGGCAAGTGGGGACTATTTCATCACATGTTTCTTGGAGATGGTGGACTGGCTTTGGGGAATCAGGAGGTGGGGCTATTTGCTTCAGGGCCCTTAGTCTCTGAACTGCTGTTGTAGGCACAGTATTTGTATCATCAATTCATTTTCTGGTTAATGGTAACCCTCAGGACGTTGATTGTAGGAGATTTAGCAGTACTGATAAATGTCAAAGGATAAAGGTTAAAGTCTCTCCTGTTAGAGATGGTCATTACCTGGGACATGTGTGGTGTAACTGTTACCTGTTAGTGTTAGCCAAACCTGGATATTGTGAGTTCCTACTGCATTTGGACGTAGACTACTTCAGTGTCTGAATAGTCACAAATTGTACTGGATATGGTGCAATCATCTGTACATTTCCATACATCTGAGCCATATGATGATGGAATATCATCGATAAAGCAGTTGGTTAAGCATAAGAGTCTCCACTGAGGAACCGAGGGGCTCTTAGCAAACATTTGCTAATTATCTAGATAGCAAGGGTTCTTGTCATGAAGTGGTAGTGACCCTACATCTGAGCCAGGGGGCCTGGGTTCAAGTCCCAACTGCTTCAAAGTTGTAACAACATTGCTGAACAGGTTCGTTAGAAAACATCTACACAAGGAATTCCTGCAGAGATGTCCTGTTGCTGAAATGACTGACCACCAACAGACACATCTTGGTGCTAAATATGACTCTAACATGCAAAGAGTTTTCTCCCTGATTCCCAGTGGCTGCTATCTTGTTAGGGCTCCTTAACTTTGTCAAATGTGGCCATAATGTCAAGCGCATTCACTCTCACCTGTGGAGTTCTTTGGTCCATATTTGAACTAAAACTATAATGAGGTCAGGAGCTGAGTAGACCTAGTGGAATGCAGGCTGAGCAGCAGTATGCACATTGTTGGTAAACAAGTGCTGAGGCACATGAGCTTCACAAGCAAGGCCTGTATTTATTGCTCATCCATAAATGCCAGAGGGAACTTAATTGTTAACCACTTTGCTGTGAGTCTGGAGTTACATGTAGGCCAGACTGGGTAAGAATAACAGTTACCTTCCCTAAAGGGCATTAGTAAACCAGATGGGTTTTTCTGGCAATTAATCATGATTTCATGGTGATTAATATACTCTTAATTTCAGATATTTTGTTTTATCAAGTTCAAATTTCACCATCTGCCATAGCAAAATTTGAATATGAGTCTCCAGAACAATACCTGGGTCACTAGATTACTAATCCAGTCATAATACCACTAGGTCATTGTTTTACCCCAGATGTTAGCCAAAAGTCCGGATTAATAAATTTAACAACATTACTGCCATCTCAACCCCTCACCCTAATGATATTGTTGAAGACACTTCCCATCACAATACTGATGATGGAGAGCACAATAATGGGACTAATGGGGTAGTAATTGGCTGGATTGGACTTGTTCTGCTTTTTGTGTGCAGGACATACCTAGGCAATTTCTCACATTCTGGGGTAGATGCCAGTGTTATAGCTTGACTAGAATGGTTTGGCTAGGGGCAGCAGGTTCTGTGAATGCATATCTTCAGGACTATTGCCAAAATGCCACTGGGGGCCATAGGCTTATCCAGTGACTCCAGCTGTTTCTTTGTACCACATGGAAAAAATCCAGTTGTCTGAAATCAGGCATCTGTGATGCTGAGGGTCTCAGGAGGAAGCCAAGATGGATATTTGTGGAGCAACGTCCTCCAGTGAGATATTTCTCAATGGATGTGACAGGACTGTGGAGCTTAGTTCTGATCCTTTGGTAGTGAACTCACTTTGCCCTATCTATCATTAGTTGCTTATATTTTTGGTGCACAAGTAGTCCTGTTTTGTAGCTTCACTAGGTTATCACCTTATTTTCTTGATATCCCTGTTGATGCCCCTGGCATGCCTCCTTGCAAGCTTCAATGATGTAGAGCTGATCCCTAAGTTGATGGTAATGGTAAAGGAGGGGGATTATGCAAAGCCATGAGTTTGCAGATTGAAGTTCAGTCCAATTTGCTGCTACTGGTGGCTGATAATGCCTCATGGGCCTCAGTATTGGGTTGTGAGATCTGTTTGAAGTCTATCTGATTTAACACAGTGACAGGGCCACACAACATAATGGATCTGTTTCTGAAAGTGATTACTGGACTTCCTTTCCAACAAAGATTCTGTGGTGTTCATTCTTACTGATTATGTCATGGACAAGAATGAGGTCAAGTATGTTTTTCCCTCTTTTTGGTTCCCTCACCAGTCCAACAGCTATGTCCCTCAAGGTTTGACAAGTTTGATCAGTAGTGGTTCTGCTGAGTCAGTCTTTGTGATGGATATTGAAGTTCCCACCCAGAATACATTATTTTCCCTTGCTACCCTCAGTGCTTCCTGCAAGGCAGAGCAGTACATGGTAATGAGGTTAGTTTCCTTGCCCATGTTTCATCTGATGCCATGAGACTTCACGGTGCTCAGAATCAATGTTAAGCACTCCCATGGCAAATCCCTGCCAACTGTATACCACTGTGCTGCCTGGATCTGCCCATTTTGGTGTTAATGCCCAGATGTTGATGAGGAGGACTTCTCAGGGTCAACAGAGCTATGTCTGTCATGGTCATTTATGATGCCTAGGTCCATCTGGTTTAATTTCTTTTTCACGATGTCTAGTCATTTCAGAGTTGGCAGTTAAAAGTCAACCACATTGATGTAAGTCTGGAGTCACATTCAGGGCAGGTTAGATAAATATGGCAGTATTTTCTTCTCCAGAGGACATTAACAAATCATATGGGTTTTTAATGAGAATCAGTAATAGTTGCATACTCATTGTTAGTGTTTTGATTCCAGGCCCTTATTGAACTCAATTCCACTGTCTAATACTGAGGGACCTGAATCCACAGCTCCAAGTCTTTTGATTACGAGGCCAACAACTATACCATTATGTCATCACCTACCTCAATAGACAAAGCAGTTAATGAACTATTTTAATTTCCATCGAGTTAAATGGAGGATTTAATTTGTACAATGGATAGACAATCTAATTCATAATCTCAGATAGACCTAGACAAGAAATGTTAAAATTTGCCATTTCTGGGGAAATCTTAGGGAGGATACCTGTTACAGTTCTAATTCTCACATTTGTTACTAAATACAATGGTTAACAAATCTAACAGAGAGGAACACTAAATTAGGGGATAGGTTTGAGCATTTTCCAAAATGTAAATTAGATCAATACAGCTGTGCGTGCGAAGGTCTCAATACAGGGAGATATATACATCTGGATGAAATTGAATGTCAGATAGTGTTCCATGAGAAAATGAGATCAGCCACATTAGTTCAAGAAGCATCAAACAGTTAGAAAGATGGTGAGAAAATCTGAATTCAAGCTGAATATTAAGGCTGTGAATCAAATTTCAGATTCAGCTTAACACAGTGTTTGAGTACAGTGCTCAAGAATAAAGCACACAGTCGATTAGCCTTTGTGAATCTCTCATTGATTTAGCTCAGGCCAATCTTAACTCACATCATCTTAGTTTATTTTCTTAGAATTTAAAGACGGATTTTCGTGTATCATTTCAGTTATTAGGATGCTCGCTGGCGTGGAAACCACAAAAGACAATTTGTCATATTTGCAGCTGCAGACATTGAGATAGAAAGAAGCAATATCTGGAGTATGCTTATAATGTAATTTAAAGAGACATTGCATAGAGCTGAGGGCTATTTGCCTACTGTTCACTGAGCACAGGAACATTAGCTACAGAATCAAATCATGGCTCATCTGCAAATCAAATCCAGTTAGCTGTCTTTACTCCACATCCCTTATCCAACAAATGTTCAATGATCTGAGTCTTGAAAGCTCCACTTAATCCCCAGGATCCAGAGACATGTGTGTGTGTGTGTTGGGGGGGGTGGGGATGGGCGTGTGGTGCGACTTCATTTCTCCACTAGTTCTTTGGTTCTAATTTTAAACTGATGACCCCCCCATCCTCATCCTTAATTTCCATGAAATCAGAAACAATGGGCTGGAAATTGAATCCTGAGACCCCTAAAAAAGGGAGCAGGAAGCATGTACACATTTTTGTCCAGGATATACTGACTGCTCTCTGTCCTTTATACACACCAGAAGCAGCAATAGACCTAATGAATGTGCAAGTAAGCAATGAATGTATGGTTCAGGTCCCTGGAACTAGGGTAATTTGCTTCCAAGCAATCATATTTCACTGAGGGCTGCACTCAGTGAAATTCACCCTCCTGCTATGCAGCCAGCAATTACTCTTACCCCACTCCTTACCAATCACTATCATCACCAGCTGTCTGATCTCCACTGCCTATCTGTTAGCCTATTAATCATAGAACATTTTTTAATCATTGAATCCCCACCGTGTGGAAGCAGGCCATTCGGCCCATCGCGTTCACAGTGACTGTCCGAAGGGCCTATCCACACTCACCCCATCCCTGTAACCCTGCATTTCCCATCACTAATCTACCTAACCTACACATCCCTGGACTCTACAGGGCAATTTAACATGGCCAATTTACCTAACCCGCACATCTTTTCACTGTAGGAGGAAACCAGAGGAAACCCATTCAGATATGGGGGAATCAATCTTCATAACATTGGGGGCCCAGTATCAGGGGCACTTCAGAGATCAATGTTTAGATATCAGGCAACAAACTGTCCCACTGCCTTTTTCAATTTTCTAGATGATGTTATGCACATCTTTTCTGTCAGGTCCTACTAACATTTTAAACAGATCAGAATATTTCAATAATTAAGGGACATAGTCATAAAAGCAATTTGTAGCAAATTTAGATGGGAGATCAGTGAAACATCTTGCATTCAGAAGTTTTCAGGCTGGAGCCCTTCATCAAGGGCTTCAGCCCGAAAATCGATTTTCCTGCTCCTCAGATGCTGCTTGACCTGCTGTGCTTTTCCAGCAACACACTCTCAACACAGATGGGTCCAACTTACCCTCAGTGTACTCCATTTGAGCCTCTGTGCACACCATTTCAATTTACTCCATCATCATATCCTTCTGTTCTATTGTCTCCCTTGCGGCTATCTATTTTGCTCGTAAATGAACCTACACTATTCCCCTCACCCAAATGCCTTTGGTAACGTGCTCTACATTATTCCCCTCCTTGTGATAGCATGTTTTCCCTGAACTTGATGTCGGACTTAGCATTTACAATCACTTGTTCATAGAAATGTAGAAACATAGAAAATTAAAGCAGATTAGGCCATTTACTCCATCTAGCCCACTCCACCATTTGACACAATCATGGCTGATCCTTTATCAAAATGCCATACTCCAATCTATTCCCATACACATTTAACTTCTAAAAAACTATACATTTCTCTCTTAAACATATTCAGAGTCTTGGCCTCCACCACCTTCTGTGCAGAGAATGCGACAGGTTCACCAACTGCTGGGTGAAGAGATTTCACCACATCTCAGTCTAAAATGGCCAATGATGTATCATAAGACAATGACCTCTTAGTCTGGATCCTCTGAACAAGGGAAACATCATCCCTGCACTCTGTCTGTCTAGCCCTGTCAGAATTCCTCTAAATTCCAGTTGACCAATCTCTCCTCATATGACAAGTCTGCCATCCTAAGAATCAGTCTGGACAATCTTCACTGCATGACCTCCATGTCAAGTATAATTTTCTTTCAGTAGAGACCAAATATCGACTCCAGGTGTGATCTCACCAAGGGTTGTTATAGCTGCATGTTACATTTCTAACTTTCTCCAGGCCCACTGGAAATGTTGCAGTTTGGCACAGTAACTCTGTTTTTCTCTCTGCAGATGCTGCCAGGTCTGAGGAACTTTTCAGTATTTTCTGTTCCTATTTATTTCACTTTAGGTTTTGACTGCCCCATCAATAGAAACATAATCTCCATATCTATCCTATCATAATATTTATAATTTATAATGCCCCATCCTATTTATTCTTTCTTGATCACACCCATGCTTCAAAACTTTACATCTAATTAGAATATGGAACAGGCGCAGACCACAAGAATGATAAATAATATTTTTTAATTTTTCTTTTTTTAATTAAGAAATTAGGATCTAGAAATGTTTTTTTCCATGCTGATTGGATTATGATGATCCTTATTCGTTAGTCAAATAGACTTTGTAAGTTGGGATCATCAAGAAGTCTGAGATCATTGGCTCAGATGCAGAATGCATTATACAGTGCAGAATTAAAAATAACAGGAGCTGTGTAAAAACAGATGATCTCTTCGGTGACGTTCTGTTGGTTACTGCAAGGATTCAGTAACACAGAAATTCAGTGGGCATCTGACTGTCAATTAAATCAGTAGCAATGTCTGGCTGTTGATCCTTGACTAAGAGTTGGATATAAGTTGAAAACTCTTTCATTCACTGTTGAATTACAGCTACTGCATGTGCTATTGGCTACTTCTGTTCAGGCATGTATACTGTATGCATTCTGTATTGAGTACATTTGAGTTCTAGTGGACTGCTTCACAAGACTGTAACCTTTCCAAAACCCAACAACTTGCCTTCTCTTTTTCTCCCTGCTCCTTCTGATCCAAGGCATCCAGTAAGTGTAGACTTTATTCTGTATAGAGCATGTAGTGTGAACAGACTCTATCCTAATGCACAGGAAAGGCATTCGAACAATCATGCTTGCTCCAACTCTTCCTGCACTCTTACCTCATGGCCCTGCATTTCCTTTTCTTCTCAAGTATTTATCCAATTCCCTTTTGAAAGTTACTATTGAGTCTGCTTCCACTGCCCTTTTGGGTAATGCATCCTGGATCATCATTGTGTTAAACAATTCTCTGTATCTCTCCTCTGGCTCCTGTGTTACTTGCCTTAAATCCAGTTATGGACCCTCTGCCTGTGGGAATATTTTGATGCTCTGTATAATTTCTGCACAGGGGCTGTGTTTGCTGCCTAGCTTGATACCTGCACTGGACACAAGGAATGTATTGTTTAACCTTTTAGAAAATAGGGTGCTGGAAATTTAGGCAAGCAAAATATTGTGGATGTAGAAAATGTGCAATAAAAACAAAAATATTGTAAATATTCAGCAAGGCAAGAGCATCTGGGCACAAACAGCAACTGCGGAGAAAACAGAGTTAATATTTCAAGAAGCTGGGTTTCAACAAAAGTTTCATAGAGTAGGGTCAGTAAGTCAATCACAGAAATTGCTATTCATACATTTTTCAATTCATTCATGAGATGTGAGCACCGCTGGAAAGGCACAGTTTACTGTCTTGTATTGTCCTTGGTGGCCTTTGAAAAGGTGGCGGTGAGCTGCGTTCTTGAAGCACTGCAACCACCTGGAGTGGAGTGGGGGGCGAAATGAGGATGATATTCGAGTTCCTCAATTTTGACTCGGTATATTATCTCTTTCAAGTCAGACTAGTGAGTGGCTCGGAGGGGAAATTGCAGGTGACGGTGCTCTAGTCCTACTGCTGTCGTTATCATTCCAGGTGGTAGAGGTCGCGAGTTTGGAAGGTGCTGTTGAGATGGGTTATTTCAAGAACGGAATAAAATTGCTTTCATTAACATGTAATTTTACAATCCCACTACGCGTGCATGTGCTATCACTGACAGATGGCTTCATTCCAGTCTCTGTGAACCCAGGATATCCTGCAATTCATTCTCAGAAATGCTCTGTAACTGTGATCGGAAACTGAAGGAGGAATAACATCTGGGGGAGTTTACTTACGAGCTGAAGTGTTGACAGAATTCATTGGTGTGACAGGCCACTTATTTCACCTTCTAGATCTTTCTTGCTATAAAATGGTAGTTTGATGTAGGGCCAGATTTTACTCGACAGGGAATAAAATGGTGTACGAAACTTGCTCACTAACTAGAAGATGAAAATGAATTCGAAAGAAGGTCTGAGATTAATGCTGTCGACTCAGAATATGTTACACCATGCAGCATTATCCGTGGCACTAACTGTAAAAATAGTCATTATTGCACATTAGCATTCTCTTAGGAAACTGCACACTGTACTCTCGTGAACTAATGCAACTCAATGGTATGTGTCGAATATAAAACAGCACAAAGAGGGGATAGCACATTTGCATTCAGGAATAAGTGAGTGTACAGTGACGGTAAAATGCTAATGGACACTTTGACAAATGTAACTCCCCGGGAGGACGGTGGCTCTTATATTTGACAGGACGTTATCAAAGGGATGGTTATTACGACTTTATCCCCAGTTCGACTGGCTTGCCATTACAGCGAGAACATATATAAACACCTTTCAGCAATTCACTCAAAGCGTGAAATGATGAAAAGCCAAGGCACAGATGGTAAAGAAAATGATCAAATGATCCCATCAATCCCTCCTCCCAGCTTTAACACTCTATTGATTGAAAGGAGGCCTTGACATTTAGGTGTGTGGCCCAGGTCAAAGCGATCCGTTTCTTTTGATGGATCCATCATTTCATTCACTGAATTGGGGTAGGGTTGAACCTTTAGCTGCCAGCAGCTCCCTCCACCTCCCCCACCCTCTTACATGGCAGCTTCTTCCTAAAGTGAATGAAAGCTTGACTATTCCAGGAAAATCTTACGAACTGTTCGGAGCCACGCTTAACGTTAGCTGCGGCACTCTCGCCTTTGATTCAGAAAACTATGGCTTCCATTCCGAATTTAGGACTTGAACACGAAAATAAACCAACGGGTCCTGCACTACCAAATCTGCCAAAGGGAGGCGCCCTCTGTCCTATTCAGTAGAAGTAAAATATAGTACTACATGGAAGAGTGTTTCTTGGAAGAGTCGGGGAGATCTCCGCAAACTCCTGGACAATATTTATTGTTCAATCAACACACACACACAATCTGGTCATTTACTTATTACTGTTTGTGGAATCTTGTTGGGCACATTGTTACCATTGACCAGAAACTAAACTGGACTCGCCAAAAGCAGGCCAGAGCTTAGAAATGCTAGTAACTCACATTCTGACTTCCAAAAGCTTGTTCACCATCTACAAAGGGGCTTTTGCCCGAAACGTCGATTTCGAAGCTCCTTGGATGCTGCCTGAACTGCTGTGCTCTTCCAGCACCACTAATCCAGAATCTGGTTTCCAGCATCTGCAGTCATTGTTTTTACCATCCACAAAGCACAAGTCTGGAGTGTAATGGAATGTTTCCCAATAGGATGAGTGCAGCTCCAACAACATTCAAGAAACTTAGCGCCATCCAAGAAAAACAATGGGCTTGAATGGTAACAAACTCACAAATATCCATTCCCTCCAGCACTGGTGCTCAGTAGCTGCAGTGTATGCCATCTTCAAATTGCACTGCAGAAATTTATCAAGGCTACTTAGCACTTTCCAAACCTATGGCTATCACCATCTAGAAGGACAAGGGCTGCAGATACATGGGAACACCACCACCCTCAAGTACCATCCTGATTTGGAAATATAATGCAGTTCCTTCAGATTTGATGGTTCAAAATCCTGGCACTTCCTCCTGAATGGCACTGTGGATCTATCTAATAGACTGTGGTGGTTCAAGTTGTCAGCTCACTGGCAACTAGGGATGGCTAATAAATGCTGGCCTGTCATGATGTCCACGTCCAATGAATACATAAAAAATATATAGAAAGCACACTGACTGGTACATATATTATAAATTACTAGCCGAACTTCTTGGATGCAAAATATTTTGGAGCATCCTCTGATCACAATAGGTGTTATAGAAAATCAAGGTTTTTGTTAATGGGGAGGTAAATGAAACTTCAATGCTGTGTGGCTGTGACAAGATGCATTCTTATATTGTCTTAATAACAAACTAGACTCTAAAATCAAAGAACACCCATCTGCATAAGGTTCCTACTATGTTTTAAATAAAGGTTATTTTATTCATTTTAGGGCACCATCCTTGTGACCAGTCTCGTGACTATCACTCTGCCTCTGAGTGGAAGGCCCTGACCAACCTCACAGACTTGAGCACAAATTTTAGGCTTGTGCTGTCATACAGTACTGAGGGACTGCAGCACTGCCAGATATGATATTGAGAAAAGGCATTATCAATTGTCTCAAGTTGATACAAAAGATTCTATGTCAAAATTCAATGAATACGAGGAACTCCGTGTTCTGAAAAACAAATCCCCAAACATGTGGAATGAGAACAGATTATCTGATTACTTCTCACATCACTGATTTTGGAATCTCTCTATGTAAATTGCTGTTGCATCTCCTAGAGTACAACAAAGCCTCCAGTTCAGAAGTACTTAATTATTTGGAAATAATGGAAAGTGACAGTATAGATACAATGTGGACAAGTGATAGAAAACTACTGGGGACGAGAACAGATTCCCCAGAAGTTGTTATTCAGACCATGGCTCTCTTGATCTATATTGCTGACAGAGACTTGGGTGTAAAGAGCACAACTTCTAAATGTGTGCATACTACAAAGCTTAGAACTATTGTGAACTGTGAGGTTAGTAATATAAAAGACAAAGTTGTCAAAGTACCAGCAGACCATAGGGCAGTTTTCTCAGTAAAGAGAGAACCATGGTGGTTTAATCTGAGGGTCAGTACACTTCTGGTGAGGACAGAGTTTAAGAAGGAGAGTGCTTCACAGTAACTTCAACCAGTATGGAAATTGAATTCATGATGTTGGGCTGCTCTGCATCACAAACTAGCCATTCAATCACCTAAGGTAACCCACCCCTATAGACTTCAATCGAACATGAACAAGTTAGAGGACAGACGTGTGCAGGTGAAATGTCGTGGAGAGAAGTGTGAGATGGTACATTTTGGTAGGAGCAACATGGTGTGATAATATATCAAAATATTTTTTAAAAAGTGCTTTTATCATGTAAGCCACTATCATGTGGAGAAATGAGTGCACACATACATGAGTGAACACAATGCTGCTCCCCAAAACAGTAGCAACAAGCAGCAGTTTCCCTCACAAATATAATTCTGAGGGATCTTTGTGATTGAAAACTTCTCTTCCTTCTGGAAATTGACTTCTCCCTCTCCCCTGGCCAAGCATGAATGAGTATCAGGAGCCAGGCAGGAATGTGAGAAGTCACTGAGGCAGAATGGGGGATTGGTCATTGCTTGTTAAAAAAGCAACTAATTGCTATGAAATAAAAGTGCATCGTTCTGCATATGTACTGGTGGCCTTTTTTGTTGCTGAAATAATTACTTCGATAAAGCCAAGGATGCAACTCCAAAGGAGATGCAGGAACAGAAGGCCTTTGGATTACATATGTATAGGACATCGGATATGAAAGGGTAGGTTTAAAAGGTGTGCAAGATCCTGAGATTTGTGAAAAGAAAGGGTGTAGAATACCAAAACAAGAGAATTATGCTGGATGATTATAAAACACTGGTTCAGCAACAGCAGGAATTGTGTGGGCAGTTCTGGGTATCTCAGTTTAGGAAAATTATGAAAGTATTAGAAAGAGTGCAGAAAAGATTCATGAAATGAATCCTTAGATCTGGAACTTTGGTTATATGGATAGGTTGGAAATAGTGGGTGTGTTTTACTTAAGAGGTGAAGGGGAGATTGGATGGAGGTATTCAATATTATAGGGGGTCTGGACAGAAGTGATAGAAATTCTATTTCTATTGGTGGAAGGATTTAGAACCAGAGGATAATGACTTATTGAGATTGGCAAAAGAACCAAAAGCAACATGAAGGCAAGCCTTTTTACACAATGGGTGGTTAGGATTTATGATGCAGAACCCGAGACTATGGTGGAGGTAGATTCAATCAAGGCATTTCAAAGGGGGAATTATGATACCGCCTGAAGGGAGTACATTTGCAGAATCGAGAAAGGCCGGGGAAATGGAATCCATTGATTTGCTCTTACAGTCTCCATTGGTATGATGGGCCGAATGGTCTCCTTCTGTGCGGTGACCATTTGATGATTCTGTGCCGAAGCGGTCTGGAATGGAAAGGCTTTAAGAACACGCAATTCTCTGTAATTAATAATGACTGCATGCAGTTAAGATGAGATCCAAACTGCTTTTTGAAGCTGCTTTATATAGCTGAGTGCGTTGGCTCCAGGTGTCGTTTGCTGCACGGGCAGCCGGGAGGGAGGGGTTGGATTGCGGAGTGGTAAGACTCCAGTTCCCAGAGTGCTCCGCCTGTTGGAGATCTGGATTCCCGAGTTTCCGCTGCGAGTACAATCCGGGATTGACACATCATCAGGTCCAGAATGTGAGCGGCGCAGCCCAGTGCAGGGAGGGATCCCGGTCAGACACTGATCCGCTTTCAATTACACAGGGAAGGACAAGCCTGGAGCGAAATATCGCAGAAAGCCTGGACCAGGTATGTCAGGGGAAAAAGAAATGCTGGTTATGATTTCATTGCCTTCACCGGTGCGAGTGCAGGATCGGTGCTAATTATTTTCAGAGGTATTCTCACTCTTTCCTGATCTTCGGGGGCACAGAGAAAGAGAGAGAGAGCTGAATAAATGTAAACCACCGCGTGTGACTAAAACTGAACAACATTTTGTCTAAGATATGAAGAGTTCTTGGCAAAGGTTTTGTTGGGCGTTGGTTTGAAGTTTATTCGCCTTTGACTAGTAACAATTCTGTTTTTTTTTCAAAAAATGCACGGTTTGGCAGGAGGGGAGAAAGTTTCGGTTCTCAATTTTCTCATGTATTTATACCTGGGGATTGCTATGCACAGGTTTTTAAATCCCAGCTCGCTGGAAACACGGCATTTAAGAGAAGTGAAAGGGAGTTCACCATCTGCTGCCCAGGGGTAATTTGATTTTATGCTAATGGATTCTATTCCTGACTGCAAAGAATTTAAAGCGACGTGATCATGGGAATGAGGTTCATTTGTTAAAAATACAGGGCTCTGATATTCATGCAAGTTAGAACACTCTAAAATATAACACATTCTCCGCCTCTTGCCCCGAGCAACCAGAGAAGCGTTAAATGAGACTACAGAAGCGCGCCCAACGTGCAGTCTAGACTGATGCACTCTTTTTAAGTAGCGCATCTATGAGTTTCGAAATTATGTTATTTTAATAAACTTGCTTTTTTAAAAAATCAACAGATATATGTCTCCAACTGGCTAATTCCTGACTAAGCTCCAGACCACAGACGCAAAATAAAAGCTACTCCCTGAGAGCAGGAAGCTGTGTTCTAACGACGAGAGACAGAAGCAGAGAGATGGGAGACGCACTGAAACACGTTGACTCTGATGTGACTTTGAGCTTCATGAGGAGGTTGTGGCGCTCACTGGAGGCTATCGCTGCCTGAGGGTTTATTTTTACAGTCTGTATTAAACTGGAGAACTGTGTGCTTCTCTGTGCAGACAGCTGCTTTCCATCAGAGATGCCTTAAAAGGACACCCGTGGCTGGGAGGTGGAGGGACAGACCTCGCTTTGTCAAATGGCTTCCGTGGAATTGGTTTACCTGGGCGAAGGCAACAGCCAACCGTGTGCATGGAAAGAACTGGAGTGGGGATTGCACGCGTCGTTCCCGTGCCTCTCCGGTTCAGCACCAGGGACAGCTCCATACGAGTGCTACAGCTACAAACACGGGCAGCAGCACCACCCGGCCGGCAAGGACATCAAGGTGTGCTGCTGCGACCAGCAACTTGAAACATCTTTCACTTATGTGGACGAAAATGTCAACTTGCAACGTGCAAGTCCGACTCTGTCCGACAAAAGCTACCCCATGCAGTCCTACCACGGCTCTTCCAGCGACATCAGAGCTATCCCCGACGGTTTGCAGGAACTCTCGACAGAGTCTGATGATGACAGCTCGTCCGAGAGCTCGGACACATCCGTGGACTATGGCTTTATCAGCGCCCTGCTCTTCCTGTTCAGTGGGATCACGCTGGTCATCATATCCTACGTGATCCCCCGCGACGTGACTGTGAATCCAGACAGTGTTTCAGCCCGGGAGATGGAGAACCTTCAAAAGGAGAGCGCCCGGATCGGGGCTCACCTGGACCGGTGTGTCATCGCGGGACTTGGCCTTTTGACCCTGGGGGGAATCCTCCTCTCCACTTTGTTAATGATATCAATTTGCAAAGGTGAACTATATCAAAGGCAGAGGTTCGCAGCTGTGGGAAGATCGGGAAAACTCTATGGGTCTTTTAGCTTTCGCCTGAAATCTCCAGGTCCCAACAGTTCCATCCAGCGGTTTCCAATGGATGGAGAGGACACTATGACCATTGATTAATGGCGCTGTACGTTGTAAACTTGAAAAGTGTTTACCTTGTTCATCACACAGGTTAATGTTCTCAAATTGTCCAGCGTGAAATAGTCCACAGCATCCCATTCCCCGCAACGTCTCATGCAACACTGACCGAGCAAAACGTCTGTCAACAATTTCACCACATACATTTCTAAACTTGGTAAGATTCACAATCCAACAATCCACCCCGGCCTCCTGTCACTTTATGCATTCGGATCTGTTTGTAGGTTCACAGAAATAACAGAAAGCCATCAAATCTTTCCAGCCTGTTCCGTGATTGAAGGCAATCACCTGTACCTCAAGTCCATTCCCGCCTCTGACCTCACTCCCCTAAAAATCCACTATATTTGCATAAACTCCAGTTGATTGCCAGCAGCCGCAGGTTTTGGTGGGAGAACATTCAGATTCCCTCTGCTTTTAGCCTAAGGAACTGGTTCCTGATTTTAATTCCTGGCTGTAATTTTAAAGTCTTACCCCATTTTCTCGCGATCCCCAGCAAAAAACATACTGTCTCTGTATCTATTCTCGCTACAAATCCTTTCTGAATTGAACTGCAATTTGGCCAACCCTCAAACTTCCTAATTTATGCAAAAGCAAAACGGTTATTTCTTCTTGATACTATTTAGAGGTTTTGTTTGTGACTTATCAAAAATGTTTAATTCATCAAGTGCATTTAACTCTGGTACAAAAAGGAAATGCTAAAATCACTCAACAAGTCCGGCAGCATCTGTGAAGAGAGTGGGTGAGTTAATGGTTCACTATTGATCTCTATACTACCCATCCAGCCCCCAACACAAACTTTGGTGCCTTGGTCTAACCCAAATGATATCCAGCAACTCTCCAACATTTTATGAACTCTGGATATATAAAAAAATTAAAAGCCACTCGATGTAGTGACATTAAGCTATTTATTGGATAGCTCGTTCAAAGAGCCAGCATGGATATGGTGGGTCAAATGGTCACTTTCTGCTCTGTAGGATTCTATGATTCATTTTACAGACTGCAAAGTCCTGGTTTCTCAAGGATGACTTGTGCACCACTGATTTGAGCTATTCACACCATAAGTGTCTGCAGTACCTCTGGTGCAAGAGCAACAGATTAATTCATTCAGTCTAGTCCACCGAAAATATAACCTTTATTAACAGGGATCTTGAATACATTTGATTATGTTTTCTAAACACATTTTACACTACATCACTCCAGAAAAGCCATTGCTACTTGATCAGGATTGCACCATTAGTATGCTGTTTTGTTCTGAATTCGTGCTTATAGATCGCTGTCCTTTGTTAGGACAAATATACAAATTAATGTTATCTGAAACTTGCAGTATGTACATTTGTTTTTAGAGATAAAACAAACTGTTCTTAAAATGTACACCAATGACTATGCTGTACCTTCTCCATTGTCTTTACCTAATCAAATGTCAAATATCGCATTTGTGGATTGAATTCATTCAAACAGCACAATGACAGAAAGATGACATTTGCAGCAAGAAAAATCTGTCAAATCTTTATTATGTCACCCCATTCTAGTCATGCATTCTCCAAGCAGTTTTGATTTTCTTATGGCCTCTTGGGTGACACATTAGCTATAACCAGCAACAATAATGTGAGGGCTTTGAGGACATTGGGTGAGTTTTGCATTACTTCTTTAATAGAGCAACTTGCATCTCAACATTTGGAATTCTAAAAGAAGAGTGACACAATAATATTTAAAAACAAAATTTTATGCAAAATCTAAAAAAAATTCACAATATTTTTGTTATTTTAATAAAACTTGTTTCCTGACTCTCCTCCATTTCCTGTTTTACCTCCACATTTCCTTGTCCTTTTGTTTCTTACCCATGACTTCCAGCTAGTATTCTAAGAGTTGATCATTTTGCAGATACCTCAGCTCCAAGCTCAGCCTCCCAAATTTGACAGGACCTGCTCATTTTCAATTCACATCTGCTTTTCTGCCTCAGTTCTATGCCTGCTCCACCAGAGAAGCTGCAACTGGACACTTGTCCAGCACCCCCTGCGTGGAATTCATATATTTCTTAAGAAAACTGTTTGAGGAATGAAACAGATTTAAACTTGTTTGTGATTTCTACTCTTTGTGTCCTGTACCATGGCAGTGCATTGGCAGATTAATTACACAGAGTCTTTCTAATTACACTGAAACTGCAACTTGTGCCAGCTATGAAAAATTATTAACTCCACCAATTACATTGTATAAGTATTAATTGTATATTGACTTATTTAGTGTAAGTATTTAATGCCTTATTCAAATGTATCATGTTTATTCTACTGATATGTTCAATAGTTTAACAAAAACAACAATTGGTTTAAAATAAAGTGCTCTTTCAATGGTATTCAAATTGCTTGCAAAATATAAGTGTCTTAATTTCAATAGCCTTAAATTCAAAACAATGCTGCCTTACTCCATAGTCAATAGACAATAATTAGATTTCATTTGGAGTTCTATATTTAATTCCCCTGCACTACAATCAGGCCAGTATTTTCCCACTTAAATCCTTCAGGCAAAATTATTAATAATATAGGACTTGCTTTTTTGACCTCAGAATATCTCAAGCATTTTACAACCAAGGAAACATATTTAAACTGCAATTAGTTTATTATGCACACAGTAAGATCCCACAAACAACAATATTATAATTCCCCTGTTCTTCTTCCAATATTAGCATATCTTCCTATGAGACAGCAGATCTGGCCTTGGCCTAATGCTTCTTCTAAAGGCAACATCACAGAATTGAACTGGGAGTAAATGATATGCTCAAGTTTCTGGAGTGAGGCTTGAACCCATGACTTTCTGATTCAGAGGCCAAACTGTTAACAACTGAACATAGCTATTATATTCATTTATCTGCCAATGACTAGAACATAAACAGAAAATGTTTTTTAAATGATTTTCTAAAATATAGACTCCTACTTTGATGGAGAATTATGCTGCTTGATAAATTTATAAAAATAGATCAGTTTACTCAAGTGTCCAGTTGCTTAACAATAATTTACCAAATCTGATTTTACATTGCTCTTTAATATTCTAGATTGAGATCACCACTTGTTTTCAACACTGTCTGGGAAACATCTGTCTACATTCATAGGCAACATTGGTTTTAAAATTTACAACTTATTTTACAAAGTATGCATGAATAGAAGAGAAATTTTACTGTCTGATTTACAAGCACAAAGCTGGGCTGTTGTGACGGATTGCCTTAACATCACATACGCATATCTTTATGGTACCAACAGATGCTCAAGCCAAAGATTCAGTGGATAATGTAATGGGAGATTCTGCCAGTCAGCATATTTTCATTACTTTGATACCTAAATTATGTTGTGTAAAACTGTCGTCATAAATAATATATCATATGGAATGGCAGTTCTACCACATAGAATATTGCTCTTTTTACAGTGTGCAAATCATACTACTGTTTTTTTTTCACTTAAGCAATATTGTATACTATTTAACTGATTAACTTTAACCCTTGCATTACCGTGGAGCTGGATGTATATGAATAAACTTTTAATTTGGAATTGCTAGAAATAGTTTTATCTACTTAGTATTACTCAGAAATTTTAAATATTCTCTGGTTTTTTTTTAAACTCTAAGTTTACTCTTTTCATAATTGATATGTGCTTCAACTTTGCCCTACTTTTAACAGTGTTATTTTTATGGTGCTTTTTTTCATCTTTTTCTTTGTTCAAGTTGTTTAGTTGAGAAATGAGAGGCACCTTCAAAATATTCACAGAATCATGGCATAGTTAGAACCCAGAAAGAGGTAATTCAGTCCTTTGAGCTTGTGCAACCTTGCTGCAGGGGCAACTCAGTTATTTTCACTCCTTGCCCTCTGCCCATAGAGCTGCACATTTATCTCCCTTCAAGTCATGATCTATTTCCATTATTAAGGCCTTAATTACAGTTACTTTCACCACACTCTGGGCAATATATCCCAAAATGCTAACTGCTCAGTGTGCAGCAAAACCTTTCCTTATGTTATTTTTGGGGTTTTTTTGACAATTATTTCAAGTCTTACATTCAATCCTGACCATTCTACTAATTTCTTCCTATGCCCTCTGTTTTTTAACTATCTTGATTTTGAACACCTCTGCAAAAGCCCTCTCAGCCAATCCATTTATGTCAGACTTCTTGTGAGACCTCAACCTTCATCACAAGATTTCGATCAGGACAGCCTGCGCCTAGTATCACCCATTTTCTCCCCCACATATGCCAAAAAGAAATTCACATTGTTAATTATTCGAATCTACATCAGTTTATGATAAAGCTCATGAAGAATAAATATCCATATTCTGCATTCATAGATAAATTAGATCTACTTACAAGAAAAAAGAATATATTACTGAAAATGAGTTTTATATGATTATCTCCATTGCTCCACTCTACGCAACCTTTCATTTTGCAACAATGCACATATATTAATGAGTAGTTTAACACAGATGGCTCACATGACTTGATACTGTGCTATATTGTCTGCATTTTTCTGCAAGTTGTTGATCAAGAAGATTTAGAATGTAATACTTTGTAATTTCAACAAGTACAGAAGCAAGTTCTTTCAGGATAATGTTTCATGGAATTTCATGTTTTATTGAGATGGTGGATAGTCTTTCCTGCATCATTGAAGAATTAAGGTAAGTTTTGATCAATTTTAGCTTAGAAATGTTTCGCTGCCTACTGGCCATAGAAATGTGGAATGTCAAGAGAATGCAGAGAGCCATAAGTGGGTTAGAGACATTTACCTCATTCTGTTCTTGCAAACCAAATTCAATGCATCTTGCGGCGATGAACACTATGGAACTCATTTTGACATGATTCATTGTTCAGCACACAAATCTGAAGCATCAATAACCTGAATCCTCACATCTGAGTAGGACTCCTTATTTCAGGCCCAGATCTGACAAAAATTGTCCATCTTAGTGCAATTTTCTGGATGAACAACTGTGTCAAGAGCTTTCCCAGCTGAAGCAGTGTGGTCAAATTCAGGATACAATATGGGCAGTGACAGAATGGAGATCAATACTGAAACCACAACCCTATTTTGTGGCATTATGTGTACAATGCTCCATAAAGGTCCAAATGTATTTTGACAGTTGCTGACAAAAGACAAGTGAGGGAGTAGAGAGACAGGACAATGGGGGAGAAACCGTGCCAGTTGTGTAAGGTGGTAGGGTAACTGGTCAGTGAGGCAGTACCTACCAGTTGGGAGAGGGGGTAGGGTGCAAAATGTGTGATGTGGTTAGGGTGTCATGTGGGTGAGGGAGGGGCTAGGGTGGATAGGATGTGAGGCAGAAAAGATGTTGAGCTCAGAAGATCTGAGTGGATAGGGAAGTAGGATTTCAGATTTTGAGTCAAGGCCCAGTGTGTGTGGGGAACCAGGGGCTGTGGGTAAAGGGAACAATGGGACACAGGCTGTCAGTTCTGGGGAGACTGTCAAAGAGTGGGGAGCATTGGGTCATGTGGGAAGGGATGGGAGTTATCTGATTAGATTAGATTACTTACAGTGTGGAAACAGGCCCTTCGGTCCAACAAGTCCACACCGACCCTCTGAAGAGGAACCCACCCAGACCCGTTCCCCTACATTTACCGCTTCACCTAACACTACGGGCAATTTAGCATGGCCAATTCACCTAACCTGCACATCTTTGGACCGTGGAAGGAAACCGGAGCACCGGTAAGGAAACCCACACAGACACGGGGAGAATGTGCAAACTCAACACAGACAGTTGCCCGAATTGAACCCGGGTCTCTGGCGTTGTGAGGCAGCAGTGCTAACCACTGCGCCACCATGCCGCTGTGGGAAGGTGTTGGGATTTGGGGCAGATTTGGTGTTTGGAGGTGTTTGGGATGTCCGAGGTCAAGGTGGGGTGGAGGACCAGGATGGTCAAGATTGGAAATGGAGTTAGATCCACAAGAGGGTGTTCGGTATTTGTGGTTCATGGTGATTCGGGGGTGGGGTTAGTTTTATAGTTAGCCAGGTGGTAAATCCGATTTTAATTCTCTAACTAAAACAAAGAATTGCGGATGCTGGAGATCTGAAATAAGATTCATATGAGAAGTGCTTCTTCCTCCTTTAAATATGGATCAGATCTGGTTCAGTGTGTCAATATGACCAATTTCTCAGCATGTGCACATACATCCAACAGTGTTTTCTCAAACCCTTTTTCACGCCTGTAGCCTCCAAGAAATATCTTGGCTTCTCTCAGTTGTTTCATAGAGCTGTGAATGCCCATTTCATTCAGCTGAAGCTGAAGTTTCAAATTAACCTTAAGGATGAAGTCTTACCACACAATAAGAGAAACCACAAACTTGAAAATAGAAATGCCTTTTCAAAGAATTTGTGCATCTATTAATGAGGTGTTGCCAGTTGCTCTTTTAGGATAATCTCATCACAGTTTTCCATTAGTGCATCGTGGGTATCAAACAAAAGATGGCAAAGAGCTGTCAAGGTTTCATTTTGAATTTTTCATCTTGTTTCGCCCAAAAGATTCACTCTAAGATTAGGCACATGGTGCATCAGAATTTCCTAATGACATGTTGAAGGTGAGAAATACACATATACTCATTGGACCAGGTCAAAGAGCACCATTGCTTCCAAGTGATACTTGGCATCATTCTTAACAACTTCAGTCAAACAAGGTTCATGGATCCAGAGATCTACATTGCCCATGAATCTCTTTTCCCTTCTTTTACTTCCATTACAGTGGCCTTTCTGTATTGTTAGGCTGAAAATACACAGAAACCTGACAGTGCAGAAAGAGTCATTCGGCCCATGGAGTCTGCACCTACCCTCCAAAAAGCATCCACCTAGACCCATCCTATCGCTTTAATCCCACAATTACCATGCTAACCCACCTGGCCTGCACATTGCTGGATATTATTGGCCAATTTAGAATGACCAATCCAGCTCACTGCACATCTTCATACTGTGGGAGGAAACCAAATCACTTGAAGGAAACCTACATAGACATGGGGAGGACATGCAAACTCCATGCAGACAGTCGTCCACAGCTGGAACCAAATCTGGGTCCCTGGCACTGTGAGGCAGCAGTGTTAACCATATGCTGAATCTCCATTTCGTAATGACTGCAGACTTTTCCAACCTTCAAATCAGACTGAGAAACAAATTCAATGATCTCTGTGTGACAGCACAACAGGACAGTTCTCACAGACAATTCTGAGTCATGTGGTAACCACCCAGTCAAAGCAGGCTGTATTTGGTCTGTTCTTCATGTACCTTTCCACATTCTTTCAATTGCAGAGGATGTGGTGGAGGCTGGTACAATTGCAACATTTAAGAGGCATTTGGATGGGTATATGAATAGGAAGGGTTTGGAGGGATATGGTCCAGGTGCTGGCAGGTGGGACTAGATTGGATTGGGATATCTGGTCAGCATGGATGGGTTGGACCGAAGGGTCTGTTTCCATGCTGTACATCTGTATGACTATGACTCAATGCTCATTGACATATCCAATTAATCCTTAATGTTTAACCTTTTACTAGCCTGGTTTGAAGATACCATTTTTAAGTTCAACACCACACTTGGCCACTTAAGTTTTCAATAGATGATAACATCTCTTCTAACAGGAGTAGGATAATGTCTGTCATGATGTTCTATGGTGTAAGGAATGAAGTGAGCAGTTTCTGCGCCATGCACAGAAAATGGGTAAGTGACAGGTTATTGTTATTTTGGCAACTTGGTTGCATCTTTCCAGGTAGATAAATATTGCTGTTGCATCACAGGGATGAGTGGGTTCACTTGTTATCTACAGCATGATATGTTCAGGAGTGCTTGGGCAAAGATCTGGACTTCACACTATAGGTTAATGCCCAGGTATCACAGAGAAGGCATGTTTCAGCTTTGGCATATATATGTCTGTGTAACGCTGTGGCACTTTGAAGAATTGCTCATCACTTGAAATCAAAGCCATTCCTCCCCATGAAAGGAAATAGGTAATGGCAGGCATTTTCATCTCCTTTGTGAACTTGTTATCTACAGCATAGTGAAAGACAGCAGCAGTCACTCCTCAACCACTGAAGCTAAGGCTCAGCCTTCAGTATTGTCATATCCCCAAATGTAAATATTCCCTTCCTGGTAGCCCTTCCTGTCAACCATGAAGGCTTTGAATATCCCCTAGTTTGCCATAACCAACAACTGCTGACAACTATGACAAGCTGCCTGGCTCAGTGCATTAAACAGTAAGGCAAGTGAGAAATACTGAGATCCTCTGTGATCTAATTGAGGGTCCAAAGCACAAAAAAGCTAGGCAGGAATGATGTGAGCATTGAAGTAGGTACACATTGAGTTATCCTTAAGAGAGCAAGTGAGGATCCCTGAAATATATGACCAGCAATACAATGAGAGGTGTTGATGTACTCCTAAGTGCAGCACTCAAGTGTAGAAACATTCTGTAAGAGGATTGGAGATGTCCCATGATGATGTGGTGAGATTGACACTTCAGATCGCAATAACTGTTGATGGGGAGTGTGTGTGACCTCTGCCCTTGGAGATGTTGGTACAAAGTGCCCAAGATAGAGGTTCAGGAGAGTAAGCAGTGAACTGGAATCGCCAGGTACCCCCCCCCCCCCAACTTCCATGTCATGAAATTTCAGCTTCTAGTTTATTTCCGGTGGGTGGGAGCATGAAAATGACACATTAATGAGGTGAAATTTAATAATAATGAGGGTGATAATGAGCGATAATTCCTGTTAATAGGCATCTCACTGCTCACTAACAAGAATCTTATCTTTATACCCAGAATATGACTGGAAAGTATGACTGTTTGGTCTCAACTTAGGAAAGGGCCTCAAGCAACCTCTTAGGTGATTTTTTTCCAAATTTCCCATATCATTCATGGGGCAGCACAGTGGCTCAGTAGTTAGCACTGCTGCCTGACAGCACCAAGGACTTGGGTTTGATCCCCACCTCGGGTGACTGTCTGTGTGGAATTTGCAGATTCTCCCTGTGTCTGTGCAGGTTTCCTCTGGGTGCTCCAGTTTTCTCCTACAATCCAAAGGTGTGCAGGTTAGATGAATTGGCCATGCTAAATTGTCCATAGTGTTACGGGTAAATCTAGGGTTGGGGAATGGGTCTGGGTGGGTTACTCTTCGGAGGATTGGTGTGGACTTGTTGGGCCGAAGGGCCTGTTCCCATACTGTAGGGATTCTAATCTAATCATTCAAAGGCTGGAAAGATTCTGTCCATAGATATATATTGTTGCACAGACATGCATACACATATTGACACAGACACACACATACAGGTACACACAAACATTGATGCATACAGACACATTGACACACACTTCAGTAATCAGTAATGTGTAGCCGCCTTTGTGTAAGTTTATTGAAGCTGATTGGTTAAAGCTGAGTGATTTTGTGAAGGTATTCCTAGCTGAAATTTTAAACAGAAACATGAGTAGGTGGTGGTGACACAACTCTGAATTTCCATATTCCACAAATCTATTTTAACAATAACTGGAGGAGATAGACAGTAAGTTTTGTAAAATTGAAGGTATAACTTCACTCACTGGAAATTTATATTCATCACAAACACAAAAAATATACAATTATAGAATCTGAGAATCTGACAGCACAGGAGGCATCACTTGGTCCATTGCATCTGTGTCAGCTTGTTTAAAGAGATATTCATAGACTCTATTCCCTACTCTGTCCCCATAACCCTGCACATTTTTCCTTTCAAGTAATTATCTAACTCCCTTTTGAAACTTACTCTTGAATTTATTTCCACCACCTTTCAGGCAGCACATAACAGGTCATAGCAACTGTCTGCATTGAAAATATGATCCTCATTTCCCCTTTGGTACATTTGCTAATTATTTTGAACCTGTTTCCTTTGGTCAACACCGCTCCCACCAGTGGAAACAGTTTCTCCTTTTTCACTTTGCAAGAGTACAGCCTCAACAACACTCACAAAGTTTCTCATCATCCAGAACAAGACTTGCACTTGATTGACATCACTCCAACACCTCCAACATTAACTGTCTCTATCATTGATGGTCAGTTGCAGCAGAGTCTATCATCTATAAGATGCATTGCAACTTCAATAGCACCTCACAAATCCATAAACTTTGCCACTACAAAGATAAATAATCACTTTCAAGTTTTCTTCATGTGACACACCATCATGACTTGAAACTAAATCACCAATCCTTCACTACTGCTGGTTTTCTCCCTAACAGCACAATGGGTAAACCTAAGCCATATTGACTGCAGCTTTCAAGAAGGCAGCTGAGCAGTACCTTCTCAAGGTCATTTAGGGATGGGGAAAAAAAATGCTAGTTTTGCTAGCGATGCTCACATCGCACGAAGCAACGAAAACAAATAAACTATCAAACCACTCGCAATATGGAACAGCTCTATTTAAGTCTCTCCTTAACCTTCTTTATTCAAAGGAGAGTTTCCTCAGTTTCTCACATCTCTCTACATAACAGAAGTCTCTCATCCTTGGAACCATTCCAGTAAATTTCATCTGCATCTTCTCTAAGGCCTTGACATCCACTCTGAAGTGTGGTGTGCTGAGACTGATCCCAGTGATTTATAAAGATTTTGAATAATGCCAGAAGAAATATTCCTGATACCAGAATCAAACAAAATAAATGACTGGTTTCTCCCCTTTGCATGACCGATACTGATGGAATCGACATTAGACAGATATTTAAGTGAAGCATACTATTTTCAGAAATAAATTTATTCCTTCTTTCATCCTTAGTGATACTAAGCAGCTTGCAGTCTGAAAAAAATAAAAGACTTGATTAATGCTTGATTTGAAATTGATTTGATGTCAAGCCTTTGATCTGAGGTAACTATATAACAGATAAGATAATGTGCTGAGTAGCATTATTTGTAATGGTATAAATGAAGTGATTATCAGAAGCATAATACAGGTTACCTTACAGATCCTTCATTGACATTTGACACAGAACAGCACGGTCCCTGATACAGCTAATCAACTTACATCAGAGCAGCTGAAAACAAAATTCCAAACAATTGCAAAGTAATAGGAAAAGGTACCAGCCAAGAACTGAAAACAGTAGAACATTTACAACAGAATTTACCATAGAGTGTAATGGAGGTTGTGCCAAATAAAATAATTGTTCCGATCACGAATTAATTTTGAATCTTTAACAAAATCTCACACTCCAGTTCCCTAACAGTTCACTGTGAAAGTGTGCTTGCGTATCATTCTGATTCATTTGGAGTGTGCAGTTTGAATCTCTTTATACATGGTCTCAGGAAAGGCACAAGAAGCTTCAAAATTCCTGCTGAAAGTGGTACCAACCACTTTGGTGCTGATCATCACTTCTCACCTTTACTGGAAGAAGCATCTGCAATATCAATTCGAGACCAGGATCAGGCTTGAGTGTGAAGATGATTATGGTTCAATATGCATACATGAGTGAGTATTGGCCCATTTCAAAAGAAGATGAAAGGTATCCATTTCTGCACATCCTGCATCACAGTGATAGAGCAGGGGAAAAAATAACAAAGCAGAAAATATTTAAAACAATCCACATCACCTCAGGTAAACAAAGAGAATAAAACCACAGGTTATAGAACAGAACACAAATAGTAATTCAAAATCAGTTAATTATTATAGCACGGAAGGAGGTCCTTCAGCCTGTCATGTTCCTGCAGCTTCTCCAAAGGCAACGTCTTCTGCTCTTAAGTTATGGATATTGGCGTGCATCTGGGAAAATTAACAAACAGTGAAATTCACAACTAATCTTGGAGGAACCGGCTTGGGTGAAGTTCACAACAAAGAATCAGATAAGTTAATTGTTGTTTTAAGTCTGTCCAAGAGAAAGGCTGTATTAGTGGGTACAGTGGGTTCTTTCTTGATGATATGTTTTTGGAGGTAAGTCTCTTGATTAAACTTAAAATATAAGCCATAGCTATTAATTTAACCTAGTGCAGTGTTTTGTAGAAGAGTAAGACGGTGTTATTTTCTGAGTCTGTAGATTGTGAAGGAGCAAAAATAGCCTTTGCAATGATGTGTACTTCTTGTCAGATGTGGGAGTTTAAAGAGAGTTTAAGGGTTACTGCGGATTATATCGGCCATAAATGCTGTTGGATGCAAATCTTAGCAGATCGAGTGGATCGGTTGGAGAGACAGATAGAAGCAATAAGGAATTTGCAACAGCAACAGTATGTGATGGAAGGCAGTTATAGGAAGGGGGGAAAGTCTCAGATACAGCCACACAGATGGGTTAACTCCAGAAGGGTGAGAGAGGTCGGCACCTAGGGCAGGAGTCTTTTGTGGATATACCTATTTCAAACAGGTATGCTGTTTTGGAAAATGTAGGGGGTGATGGACTCTCAGGGGAACGTAGCACGAACAGCCAAGTTTATGGTATTGAGACTGGCTCTAATGCAACAAGGGGTACGTCGGCTTCCAAGAGATCAATTGTGTTAGGGAATTCTGTAGTTCGAGGTACAGACAGACGTTTCTGTGGCCAGCAGAGGAAAAACAGAATGGTGTGTTGTTTCCCTGGTGCCAGGATCAAGGATGTCTCAGAGAGGGTGCAGAATGTTCTCACCGGGGAGAGGGGCCAGCAGGAGGTCATTGTCCACATTGGAACCAATGATATAGGAAGGGAAAAGGTTCAGATTCTGAAGGGAGATAACAGAGAGTTAAGCAGAAATTTAAAAAGGAGGTCCTCAAAGGTAGTAATATCTGGATTACTCCCATTGCTATGAGCTAGTGAGGGCAGGAATAGGAGGATAGAGCAGATGAATGCATGGCTAATGAGCTAGTGTATAGTGTATGGGAGAAGGATTCACATTTTTGGATCATTGGAATCTCTTTTGGGGTAGAAGTGACCTGTACAAGAAGGACGGATTGCACCTAAATTGGAAGGGGACTAATATACTGGCAGGGAATTTTGCTAGAACTGCTTGGGAGGATTTAAACTAGTAAGGTGGGGGGTGGGACCCAGGGAGATAGTGAGGAAAGAGATCAATCTGAGACTTGGAAATTGAGAACAGAGGTGAGTCAAACAGTCAGGGCAGGCAGAGACAAGGTAGGACTAATAAATTAAACTGCATTTATTTCAATGCAAGGGGCCTAACAGGGAAGGCAGATGAACTCAGGACATGGTTTGGAACATGGGACTGGGATATCATAGCAATTACGGAAACATGGATCAGGTATGGTCAGGACTGGCAGCTTAATGTTCCATGATACAAATGCTACAGGAAGGATAGAAAGGGAGGCAAGAGAGGAGGGGAAGTGGCATTTTTGATAAGGAATAGCATTATAGCTGTGCTGAGGGAGGATATTCCTGAAAATACATCCAGGGAAGTTATTTGGGTGGAACTGAGAAATAAGAAAGGGATGATCATCTTATTGGGATTGTATTATAGAGCACCCCCAATAGTCAGAAGGAAATTGAGAAACAAACTTGTAAGGAGATCTCAGCTATCTGGAAGAATAATAGGGTAGTTATGGTAGGGGATTTTAACTTTCCAAACATCGACTGGGACTGCCATAGTGTTAAAGGTTTAGATGGAGAGGAATTTCTGTAGTGTGTACAAGATAATTTTCTGATTCAGTATGTGGATGTACCTACTAGAGAAGGTGCAAAACTTGATCTACTCTTGGGAAATAAGGCAGGGCAGGTGACTGAGGTGTCAGTGGGGGAGCACTTTGGGGCCAGCGACCATAATTCTATCCATTTCAAAATAGTGATGGAAAAGGATAGATCAGATCTAAAAGTTGAAGTTCTAAATTGGAGAAAGGCCAATTGTGACGGTATTAGGCACGAACTTTCAAAAGCTGGTTGGAGGCAGATGTTCGCAGGTAAAGGGACGGCTGGAAAATGGGAAGCGAGAAAGTATATTCCTGTCAGGGTGAAAGGGAAGGCTGGTAGGTATAGGGAATGCTGGATGACAATTGAGGGTTTGGTTAAGAAAAAGAAGGAAGCATATGTCAGGTATAGACAGGATAGATTGAGTGAATCCTTAGGAGAGTATAAAGGAAGTAGGAGTATACTTAAGAGGGAAATCAGGAGGGCAAAACGGGGACATGAGATAGCGTTGGCAAAGATCAGCAAGGCAGCCTTTGTGTGGAGCCACAGAAAATGGGGGAGATACTAAATGAATATTTTGCATCAGTATTTACTGTGGAAAAGGATATGGAAGATGTAGACTGTAGGGAAATAGATGGTGACATCTTGCAAAATGTCCAGGTTACAGAGGAGGAAGAGCTGGATGACTTGAAATGGTTAAAGGTGGATAAATCCCCAGGACCTGATCAGATATACCCGAGAACTCTGTGGGAAGTTAGAGAAGTGATTGCTGGGCGTCTTGCTGAGATATTTGTATCATCGATAGTCACAGGTGAGGTGCCGGAAGACTGGAGGTTGGCAAACGTGGTGTCACTGTTTAAGAAGGGCGGTGAAGACCAACCAGGCAACTATAGACCGGTGAGCCTGACCTCAGTGGTGGGCAAGTTGTTGGAGGGAATCCTGAGGGACAGGATGTACATGTATTTGGAAAGGCAAGACCAGTGGAGTGCCACAAGGATCGGTGCTGGGTCCTCTACTTTTTGTCATTTACATAAATGATTTGGATGCGAGCATAAGAGGTACAGTTAGTAAATTTGCAGATGACACCAAAATTGGAGGTGTAGTGGACAGCGAAGAGGGTTACCTCAAATTACAACAGGATCTTGACCAGACGGGCCAATGGGTTGAGAAGTGGAAGATGGAATTTAATTCAGATAGATGCAAGGTGCTGCATTTTGGGAAAGCAAATCTTAGCAGGACTTATACACTTAATGGTAAGGTCCTAGGGAGTGTTGCTGAACAAAAAGACCTTAGAGTGCAGGTTCATGGCTCCTTGAAAGTGGAGTCACAAGTAGATAGGATGAAGAAGGCGTTTGATATGCTTTCCTTTATTGGTCTGAGTATTGAGTACAGGAGTTGAGAGGTCATGTTGCGGATGTACAGGACATTGGTTAGGCCACTGTTGGAATATTGCGTGCAATTCTGGTCTCCTTCCTATCGAAAAGATGTTGTGAAACTTGAAAGGGTTCAGAAAAGATTTACAAGGATGTTGTCAGGGTTGGAGGATTTGAGCTATAGGGAGAGGTTGAACAGGCTGGGGCTGTTTTTCCAGGAGCGTCGGAGGCCTTATAGACATTTACAAAATTATGAGGGGCATGGATAGGATAAATAGACAAAGTCTTTTCCCTGGGGTCGGGGAGTCGAGAAGTAGAGAGCATAGGTTTAGGGTGAGAGGGGAAAGATATAAAAGAAACCTAAGGGGCAATTTTTTCACACAGAGGGTGGTACGTACATGGAATGAGCTGCCAGAGGATGTGGTGGAGGCTGGTACAATTTCAACATTTAAGAGGCATTTGGATGGGTATATGAATAGGAAGGGTTTGGAGGGATATGGGCCGGGTGCTGGCAGGTGGGACTAGATTGGGTTGGGATATCTAGTCGGCATGGACGGGTTGGACCGAAGATGCTGTACATCTCTAAGACTCTATGACTCTATGAGCATTAGTTGGAACATTTCTGGTTTGCAACCCTGCACAGCCAGCCTTAGTACCTGCCTGATGAATCTTCCCAGAGTTAGCAGGTTAAGAAACCATCTCTGGGTCTGGACTGAGACTGCAGACTATAGTCAGACACCCTATAATAGGGGGCGTATAAGGGAGCCGCCACTTTTGAGACACTATTTTATGACATATTAACTTTAATAAGTTCAACTTTGTCCACAACTGCCACAGCACCCTTATTAAAGTGAAACATGAAGCAGGAACAACTGATGGAAAGGAGGTGGTGGGAAGGGATGTTAGTTGGTGAGAAATGAGGCTACTCAGTTACCACCTACTAGCCAGTTACCAGGAATCTAACTCCAGGCACTTGCCTCAGTGTGGAGCCCATCCATCACTGGGAAGGTGACAGTCATGTCGTCAGGCAGTCCACTAATAGACATTCATTATACAGATTGCTAACTGTAGCTGCCAGGTAGGCAGGCAGTACCAGATGGCTAGCATCTGTGAGACAGGTAGCCACAATAAGCTTGACCCATCTCCATGAAGATTGCTGATAGATAGGAACACGGTTAGACTCTCACCAAGAAGTCCTCCTCTGAAATGTCTGAAGCTTCTTGAAACCTGATGCTTTGGGTCTACTATAATTCTCCCTGTGTCTGTGTGGGTTTACTCTGGGTGCTCTGGTTTCCTCCCGCTGTCCAAAGATGTGTAGGTCAGGTGATTGGCCATGCTAAATTGCCCATAGTGTTAGGTGCATTAGTCAGAGGGAAATGGGTCTGGGTGGGGTACTCTTCGGAGGGTCGGAATGAACTTGTTGGGTCAAAGGGTTTGTTTCCACATTGTAGGGAATCTAATCTCATCAAACTTTTCCTCTGCAAGAGCTTGTATTCTGGGCCCACTCCGGTCCTTTCTCAAAAAGCTTTGCAAATCTTTTCTCATCAGATAATTGTCCAGTTCCTTCTTGAAAGCTATGATAGGATCTGCCTTCACCACATTCTCAGGTTGTGCATTCCTGATGCTAACTGTTGTCCACCCTAAAACCTTTTCAATCATCTTCCCTTTGCTCTCTTTTTGCCATTGACCTTAAAACTGACGATCTCTTGATCCCTTCACCAATGCGAACAGTTTTTCCTCATTTATTTGGCCCAGAACTCTCTTGATTTTGAAATCCTCCATCAGGTCTCCTCTCGACATTCTCTTTCCGAAGGAAAGCAGCCCCCACTTACCTAACAAAAGTCAAAGTGAGTCGTAGAGTGAAACAACATGGAAACAGACCCTTCTGTCCAACTCAACCATGCCAACCACTCATCCCAACCTGATCTAGTCCCATTTGCCAGCATTTGGTCCATATCTCTCTAAATCCTTCCAGTCATATATCCATTCAGCCTCCACCACTTCCTCTGACAACTTGTCCCATACATATGCCACCCACTGCATGAAAAAGCTGCCCCTCATGCCCTTTTTAAATCTTTCCCCTCTCACCTGAAACGTATTCCCTCTAGTTTTGGACTTGCCCTGTCTTATTCCTCCTATCCTTGCCCCTCAAATACTGTAAATGCTGGAAATCTAAAATAAAAACAAAGTTTTGGAGAAACTCAGCAGGTCTGGCAGCACCTGAGGAGAGAAAAACAGTTCTGAAGAAGAGTCAAACTGGACTCACAACACTAACCTGTTTCCTGCTCCAGAGATGCTGCCAGTCCTGCTGAGTTTCTCTGACAGATTAGGTTTTTATTATAGACTTCTCCAATCCATTCATGTAAGTGAAGGCCCTCGTTGCTGGAGTAAGCTTCATAAATCATTTCTACAACTTGCAAGAAATTATGACATCATAATTTTGTAAACTCTGAAGAAATTTATTAAATGTTATAGGATTAACTCTTTTTCATTCCCAACCGCTCCCCACCCTCTCTCTGTCAACAAGGAAAGTTCCCATTGTATTTTCCGGGGCTGTTCAGCCAGTAACTCCCTCTGCCAAGGACACTTCTTGATTGCAAATGTTGAATCCAAACATTGCTAATGTTGACAGGGAAGTGTAATGTGACCTTATGACCCATATGTAAAGCAAAATTCGGAAGCTAAAACAGTACGTTTTAACAGGCAATAGAACAAGATGACTAATCGATCTTCTGACTGAAAGGTGGGTGGGGTGGCCAATACGTAATTGAGATTATGACTGGCTCAAGCCTCTCACAAATAAGGTGTACAAATGGACTCTTGGGAGAGAAAAGCAGCATATCAATGGAAGACAACTGCATGAGGTCAACAGATGCTGGCTCCAATCCAACCAGCTGCCCTCTCGGGGGAGTTCAAAGATGCTGCATTCCTGGAACATGTCTTACATATGTTCCTCAGCATTCTGAGGAAGAGTCACCGGACCCGAAATGTTAACTCTGATTTTTCTTCACAGTTGCCACCAGATCTGCTGAGCTTTTCTAGCAGCCTCTCTTTTTGTATCTCAAAAGAAACTGATTTCTACTGTGTGATCTTGCACTGCATTGATGACTGGGTTTCTTACATTTCAACAGCAAATGCATTTCAGAAGTATTTAATTGGCTGAAAGGAACTTTGGGGTGTCCCAAGCTCTCAGGAGGTGCAATATAAACATACATTCTTCCTCCGTTTAACAGAAGAATACTAATGAGCTCCAGAACCTTCCAGATTCAATGTGGGAAGAGGTGTAGAAATACTTTCTTAAACAGAAGAAGGCTTTTGGAGCTAGATTTTCTTCTGGCAGGCAGTTCTGGCTCCCAGCCATCACCACATCTAATCTGTACTGGCAAAGCCATTAAATTTATATTTCAATTTTCTTGTCAGTGGTGGTTAGCCGTTGTAATACCTAAAACAGTGATCAGAACAGGGTTAGAGGAGGATAAAGAGCAGGAGCCTCAAAGCTGAAATATGAGCCAGATGTGAAAGTCTCCCGAGGCACAGCTGAAATTACATCCCACTGCGAACAAACGGAAATGAGTTTATCTAAACTAAATTAATTAGCACAGCAATAAATCAAAATGGCTTCTCCTCCCTTCTTATCCTTCTGTTTGAAATCAAGGTCTGATGGTAAATACTGCTGACTTTAGTAACATATTTAACCCATAAAGTGCTGATTTCTTTATAGACAGAGTGTATTAATAGATAACCTTCTGCAAACAAAAGCCACCAGGAGGCTACTTGCAAGATAACAAAATCAGTTAAATAACAAACAGAAATGCTGGAAATCCTCAGCGGATCAAGTAGCCTGTGTGGTGAGAAAAACAAAGCCAATGTTTCAGGCATTCTGTGTTTAAATTATACATCAGCTGAGTATCGTTCACTGCTGTTTGGGGTAGAAAATTCCAAAGCATCACAAAAGTCTGAGTGAAGAAGAATTCTCTTCAGCTTGGTCCTAAATGGACAACTTATGATTATGTCCCCATGTTTTATACTCTCCAGCAGAGGAAACCACCTCTCAGCATTGACACTGCAAAGCATCTGATTGCATTAAGTTTATCTCTCAATTTTTTTGAACTCCAAGGAACATAATAGGCTCAAATTTGTCTAATGATAAATCCTCTCATCCCAGGAGTCAATCTGACAAACAACTTTAAGCTGAGTATATCCCTTTTTAAATCAGAAGCACAAAGCAGTACACAATACCTCACATGCATCAAAGAAACACTAAAGCCCTGTAAAGTATCAGAAAAACTTCCTTTTACAGTCTAACCTATTAGAGCATATGAACCCACAGGCAAAAGCATTCTGTAGAATCCCTACATTGTGGGGACAGGCCATTTGGCTCAACAAGTCTGCACTGACCCTCCAAAGAGCACCACCCCTGCCACCCTGTAACCCTGCATTTCTCATGGCCAACACACTTAACCTATACATCCCTGAACAGTATGGGTAATTTAGCATTGCTAAAACATCTAACCTGCACATCTTTGGATTGTGGGAGGAAACTGGAGCACCTGGAGGAAACCCATGCAGACAGTTGCCCAAGAGTGGAATTGAACCCAGGTCCCTAATACCGTGATACAGCAGTGCTAATCATTGAGCCACCGTGCCACCCAGTTATGTGCACTATAACAATAATACATCAGTAGCTCCCCTTGCTCCCTCAACATATAAAATTATCTATTTTACATAAGTTTCAACTTCAACTTTATTAATGCTTGTTTGATTTATTATTGTCACATGTACCAAGATACAGTGAAAAGTGTTGTTTTGTGTGCTAATCACGCAGATCGTACCATACAAAATGCTTCAGGATAGTAGAACAGAGTACAGAATATAGTGTTGCAGCCACAGAGAAGGTGCAGAGAGAGAGAGAGAGAGATCGACATTAACAATTGAGAGGTCTGTTCCAAAGTCTGATAACAACAGGGAAGAAGTGTTTCTTGAATCTGTTCAAATATGGATTCAAATGTTTATATCTTCTGCCCAACAGAAGAGGGTGGAAGACCATATAACTGGGGTAGGAGGCAGCTTTGATTATGTTGGTTGCTTTCCTGAGGCAGCAGGAAGGATAGATGAAGTCAATGGATGGAAGGCTGGGTTGTATGATTGACTGAGCTGTGTTCATGAAACTCTATTGTTTCTTGCAGTCTTGGGAAGAGCAGTTGCCATACCAACCTGTGATGTACCTGCATAGGGGGCTTTCTCTGATGCATCTATAAAAATTGGTAAGAGTGTTTGTGGACATGTCAAATTTCCTTAGCTCCCTAAAGAAGTGGAGACGCCATTGTGCTTCCTTGACCATTGCGTCGGCGTAAGTGGACCAGATTAGATTGTTGGTCAACATCACTCCCAGGAACTTGACACTCTCCACCAACAGCATCATTGATGTAGATAGGGGCATGTCCTCCACTCCACTTTCTGAAGTCAATGACCAGCTCCTTCACTTTGCTGACAATGATGGGGAGATCTTTGTCTTTATACCATGTCAATAAGCTCCCAATCTCTTTCCTGTATTCTGTCTCATTGTTGTTTGAGATATGACCTACGATAGTGATGTCATCAGTAAATTTGTAAATGGAGTTGGTGTGGAATTTGGCCACACGTCGTGAGCATATAAGTAATATTGAGGGGGTGGAATACATATCCTATTGTAAGAATTTTCAACGACTGTGGTAAAATTCTAGGCAATTCTTTACTTAATAGGTATTTTATTTGAAAATCTTAAAGACACAGGTGGAACATGGACATATGGTCTGGCACTCCTCCCTCTGTTTCTTTAAAGCTTCATTAGAATCTCTCCACAATAACTTTGGAATGAGGTACCAGGAACTGAATGAACAGAGAAAGAATTAGCTATTATACATGGTCTTAGGACATCCCAAAGTCCTTTCCAGCCAATGAACCATAATCACTGTTATAATGTAGGGATTATGGTAGTCAATTTACACACAGCAAGCTCCGACATACAGTAATGTCATCTTAACTGGGCCCTCTATTTTAGTGATGGTGGTTGAAGGATGAATATTGGCCAGGACACAGAGGAGAACTCTCCTGCTCTGCTTCAAATAGTGTCATGGGATCTTTTACATTGATTTCCCTAAGCAGTGCAGACGGATGCGTGCAATTACTGTGGTAAAATTCCCAATGCACCTAACTGTAAAAGCAGATTCTAAACAGGAACACAAATGGTTTCAGGCAAAGGCAAACTTGCCAGCAATTATTTGTCAAATAATATTTTAAAGCTCTCTGTAATTCTAATTGCAGAGCTAAAATCTGCCATACACCTCAAGTTGTTGGGGAGAAGGAGAAATCTTGATGATCATTGGTTGAAATGAAATACAGGCGGTTTAAATTTCAAATAAACATGTTGGAAAAGCAGACTTAATGAAGACGACTCTGTAACAAATTAGGAAAGGGCATTTTAAATTTAAATTGAAGGACAACAACTCACGAATGAAAAAGAAAGTCTTACGTTTCTATCAAGCAACTCAGTTTCTCTCTTTCAAATGCTGCCTAAACTGCTAAGTATTTTCACCATTATTTTGTTTTTATTCCAGATTTCTAGTAATTGTAGAATTTTTCTTCAGTTTTTTTGTTGCATTTCCTGTAGCTTTGTTTACAACCTTAGGATGACCCACAGCAATGAAATCTACTTTTGTAATGCAGTTCCTGTTATAATGCAGAAAAGATGGAGCCAATTCACCAATCAGCTCTCACGAACAGCAGTATGGCAGTGACGAGACAATCAGCAACAATCATGTTGAAGTTGAAGTGTTGGCCAGGATAGGGAGAAGAACACACTGCACTTCCTCAAATATTGTCATGGGGTTTTTTAGATCCAACTGAGAAAGTAGATGGGGCCTCAGTTTTGTTAGAACGATGGCAGCTTTGGTAGTGCAACACAGGATTTTCAATCCAAATAATAGGTCAACATCTGCACTATTTGACCCAGAGGCAAGTATGCGTCTACTGTACCTGAACAAAGCACACAAATATCTCCCTTCTGGACCCTTGCATTTTCTGTGAACTTACCGGTACTTATCAATCCTACAAGCTTTGCATTTTTATGTGTTAAAACCAAAGCAACAAGGAACTAGATATTTTGTGTACATTTCCATCACTAAGTGGGTGGGCAGCATATTTAATTCAGTAGAAACTGACTGTCTTTGTCCAGCAATTTGACATTATAAAGCACTGAAACTCGGAAACATGCGAAAAGGAATGTGTAATTATCTTCTTGTATAAAATTTAGGATAAAATGACAATTCAGAGAAATGTTTTCAAATCTTTAAAACCACGAATGAAAATGTGAATACTTCACCAGCTAGAGAATGCAATGAAAAGCAAAAGGCTCAAGGACATGTTGCATAACAGTAAGCATACAATAAAGCAATCATTTCACAAAGCACTTACTTTTACCTGCACACAATGAAGTCAAACATAGCACAAATCTGAATCTCACAGCTGCCTGGGCATGTACAAGGCAGGAGGAGAGACTCCAACCTCTGTTCACAGCTTCACCAGACGTAAGCACATATTGTAAATAGAGCAACAGCATCATGAGTCTCTTATACCATGCATAACATTCCAATTCATTTGCCCAGGCTCTCTGACAATTTGTGATTTTAACAAAATGTATTCACATAGCACCTTTAATGGAATAAAACTTCCCAAAGTTCTTCATGAAACAAGACAAGGATAAAAAATCGGATCATGCCATTGTGTTCCTCAAGTCTGCTCTATTAGTTATGATTCGGAGATGTCGGTGTTGGACTGGGGTGTACAAAGTTAAAAATCACACAACACCAGGTTATAGTCCAACAGGTTTAATTGGAAGCACATTAGCTTTCGGACCGACGCTCTTTCATCAGGTGATCCTTCACCAGGTATACCCAGGTATCCCACAAGACCAGAACAGTCAAATCCCTATAGACACAAGTTGGACACAAACTGTTGCAACATTTTTTAAGAACAAGACTTTAATACTAAAGAAAGTATTCCTAATCCCACCCGATCCCCTCAATCGTACAACAGTTTCCAGAGTCTCTTGTAACTGAAGTCGGGTTTGTGAAGTTGTTGTCCTCTGTCCCTCTCACTCTAGGTGGTCAGTCAGTCTGCACCTTCACCTCCAGAAGGCCCAAGAGTTTGATGTGCAGGTAAGCCCCATTTATATGCTTTTTTTTGATGGTTTTCTGGAACTTTCTATAGTACTGGTGAACTCGCTTAATGGTTCCGAACATTGTCATTTGTTTGCATGGCTTGTTAATGTTTGTTTCTTTGTGTAGCAGGGCCAGGCTGCCCTTTTGTTTGGTTTTTGGCAGAATATATGCATTCCTCTTTTATTTGATTGACATTGTTGGGGATATGTGTGTCCAGCATAACTGTTGACAAGAAGTGTCCTTTTACACAACGCTAATGTCATTAGCACTTGGCTGCTATGTTTGCACTGTGTGTAGTTTTAGGTTTTGCAATTTGCAGAGCTTTTCTTGGTCAATGTCTCCCATACCCCGCATCCCTTGCTGTTTTGTCAATTTGGCAACCTACTTGTGTTTTAGCAGCCATGAGGCTGCTACACATCTAAACTCCAGGAAAACCAGTCACAGCTTGTCCAACTTTCCATCATAAAATAACATCCCATTCCAGCAATCAGCTGAATGAGCCTTTTCTGGATCTTTACACTGACTTCAGAAGAATCAAAATTTGACTTCAAGCTGCATAAGGAGATGTAGGTGACCAAAATCTTAGTCAATGTGATAGGTTTCAATGAACATCCTGAAGGAGGTGAGAAGTGGAGAGATTTAGGAAAGCAATTCTAGATCTCAGAGCTCAAGCAGTTGGAGGCATGGCCATCAATACAGGATTGATTAAAATCAGAGCTGTTCAAGGGTTCAGAATTGGAGAATTCAGATATCCTTGGAGGCTTGTGAGGCTGGAGGAGGCAGGATTAGATAGCAAGATGGTCAACAGATATGAACAAAAAAAAATTAGGAACTAAGATCAAGGCACTGCTGGTTGGTAATGTTGGTCAGCGAGTATATAAATAACTCGGAAATGAGACTTGGTCCTTACTAAGACATGAGCAACACGAGTTTTAGATGATCTCAAGTTTATCAAAAGTGCAAAGTGGGAGAGGCCAGCCAGAACAGATTTATCAAAGCATAGTGATTCAAGGAACTGCAGTTCTCATTTCTCACCACCTCCTCTAAAATCTCAGCAGATTGGAATAGCAACAGGCCTGTAAACATTTGGAAGTCTGTCTGGGACTGTAACTGTCTGCTATAATATTCATGTGATAAAAAGATGCATTTTTTAAAATCTTATTCATTCAAGAACATGTGTCCCATTGGCAAGGCCATCATTTGTTGTTCATCTCAATTACCCTTTACAAGGTGGTGAAGAGCCATTGTCATGAAGAATTGAAAATCATATGGTGTAGTTACACTCACAGTGATGTCAGGAATGGCGTTCCATGATCTTGACACAGAAACTGTAAAGGAACAGCTATATAGTCTACAAGTCAGAATGGTGTGTGGCTTCAAGGGGATTTTGAAGGTGGCAGTCCCATGCAATTGCTGTCCCTGTCCTTCTGAGTGGTCAAGATTATGGGTTTGGAGGAAGCTGCTGAAGGATTGCCCACATCTCTCATCTGCATTTGGTGAGATTATCACTTCTGGGATTAAGTTCTCCTCTTCTGGATTCAGCTATCCTGGGTCAAATCCCATAAACTAATTCAGCCTTGTACCAACTTCCTGGATAAAGGGTCATTCACTGCATGGAGAAAAGTGAGGACTGCAGATGCTGGAGACGAGAGTTGAAAAATGTGGTGCTGGAAAAACACAGCAGGCCAGGCAGCATCCAAGGAGCAGGAGAATCGACGTTTCGGGAATAAGCATTCCTGAAGAAGGGCTTATGCCCGAAACGTCGATTCTCCTGCTCCTCGGATGCTGCCTGGGCTGCTGTGTTTTTCCAGCACCACATTTTTCAACTCATTCACTGCATGTAATGGATTGCAGAGGGAACCATTTAAAAGGACAGATGATCCCAAAGACAGATTAAGGCTCACAGCTGAGTCCTTAAGATGAATCCTCACTACAGCACATCAATGGTGCAAGATTCATCTGGTGGGTTTACTGCCACCATTGTTTTTCAGCGTAGATACCTATAGGATATGTTTGGACCAGTGTGATAGAGTACACCTTCTTGGTAGTCTAATAAGAGGAGGTGGGCGAAAGTGAGGACAAAGATGCTGGAGATTAGAGTCAAGAGTGTTGTGCTGGAAAAGCACAGCAGGTCAGGCAGCATCCGAGGAGCAGGGAAATTGACATTTCGGACAAAAGCCCTTCATCAGGAATGTCATCCTCTTAATAAAAGGAGCTGTTTTCTTAAATGAGATTTAATTTATTACATGTTGGCAACAAGTATTGTTACTTTGGCTTGACAGACATTGCTATTGAGATAATGTGGATAATCTCCAGGTTAGACTTTACTGCTCTGAGATCCTGTTCTTCTGCCAAGTTCACGGGACATCATCATATTCAGCAGCGTTGAACACACTCCTCGGCATTATCCTTTCATCTTTATACAATACAACTAACACCCAGGTAAATGCAGAATCTGATGCAGAGGGAGAGGTCTTTAGAATACACCTTTCTCCATTCCTTTATCATCACATACATCAGGTTATTAACCACATGGTGTTCATGCTAAGCTGTAGAAACAAGGCTATTGTGCCTCCCTGCCATCATTTAATGGGTGGTGAAGGAGGAGAGTCTAAAGGTCCTAATGGATGGGCTGAGGGAGTCCAGGTCAGGTGGTGAGACAGTTGTAGGCCTTACTCGCCAAATGTCTCTGCTCAGCTCTGCTGCTACTTCATCTTCATGCCAGAACCAGGTGGAACAATCTCCCAATTGGAGCATGTCCCCATTTTGGTGGAATACCAGGAAGCACTTCTTTTCATAAAGGATAGTAGAAATATGAAACTTCTTTCATCAAAGGTTGTGGAAGCTGGACATCAATTGAAGTTTTCTAGAATGAGCTTTACAGACTTTTGTTGGGGATCACAGCTTACCGGACAAAGATGGGAAAATAGTGAAGTGCAGATCAGAAATGATGGAATTCAATGCTGGAACAGACTTGAGGGACTGAATGGCCTCCTCCCCTTTCGAATTAACAAGAGAAACACAGACAAAATTTGGGAAATGTGTATAAAATGTAATTATTTCTTGTGAGATAATTAAAATAAGACTACAACTCAGGGATATCTTCGGAAGGGCTATCTTCAAATGACCATAATTGTCATGGTAGAATAAGTTTTAGAGCAAGTAATTTTCCTCAACTATGGACAAATATCAGTGAGCCTGAAACAGTTAAGAGAACAAGACAATTATACGCCCGAAATCTCCTCCATTTTTATACAACCCAATTATTTTGAAATAAAGCATAAGGGTAGTGGTTATTTTTATTGCAATGAAAATTTTATAGTTGTTCAGACTTAAATTAAGCTCATCGTGAAATAAATGTCTTGTACATGCAGAGTTGGAAACGATGATTCTTATAATTATTGAAACAGCCCTCATCAATGTGTTATAGCAAATGACTATTTAGACACTTGACAATTTACTTTGATATTAGTGTGGACTATCTATAAAGTGCTCATTGTGCAGCCAGGCTTGAGCTGTCAATTCCTAAGCTCTGGAATTCCCTCCTTGAACCTTAACACCTCTCTACCTTTTTTTCCTACTTAAAGATCCTCCTTAAAAAATCTAACTCTTTAAACTCAACTGCCATATACCTACTCACATGGCTCAGTGTTAAATTTTGTTTGAGAATGGTCACATGAAACACCTCAGAATGGATTACCATGATCAAAGGTGCAATGCAAATGCAAGTTATTGCTGTTGAAACAGGAAGAAAATGACATCATCTATTTTTAGCTCTCGTGAGTTAAGACTATGTAGGAACCTATTTGAAAAGGTTTCGTTCATTACAACTCCAATATCAGTGCCTCTAGATATTCATTTAATACAAAATGTCACCAAATTATAAAGTTTGCCGGTAAAGCCTGACAAAAGGTGTAGCCCATCACCGTGAGAATGGAGGAACTTCATAACTTTTTCTGGGGGGCACTTAGAGTAGTAATTTCAGTCTAGCATTTATTGAGCTGCCTTCTTGGGTACAACTAAGTGGCTTGATAGGCCATTTAACAGGCCAGTTCAGAGTTCAACCACATTGCTGTGGGTCAGAGTCTAAGGTGAGGACAGACCAGAAAAATGTAGTAAACTTCCTTCTCTAATTGCAGCCTTTAATCACTTTCAAACCTCTTACTTATTCATTCGCTCAGCACCTGGGCATGAGAAGTATTTGTTTCTAATGAGGACAACGTTTGCGAACACCAGCTGAATGCAGCCACTCACAGGACCTCGGTTAATCTCGAAGATTATTGCACTTGAACACAGAGAGATCTTTCACCTTGGCGTGCAAGCGCTTACAGGGGTGACAGTGAAACAAATCACCATTCCTTTAACATTAATTTCTGTTCCTGCAAAGGAAAAGAAAATAACTGCGACTGAGAACTGTGATCAGAGAACAATCTACACAGCCTGCTGCACTGAATTGGCGTGGTCAGTAGGCATGCATGAGAGGCTGTAGACAATAGTGGAGTGGAGTTGAATAAGCCTGGCACTGAAAGCAGTGAATGGTAGGCAGGGGAAAGCTGGGGTTAGAGGCTGCCAGATTTAGGGGAGGTCAGATATCTTAAAAGTTGGTAGGATCGGAACGGTGATAGAGAGACAGGGCTCAGAGGAATTTGAAAATGAACATGAGAATTTTGAAAATAACAGCAATATAGCATTCCAACACTGAAGAGAAAAGACTGCTATAAATTGTCATTGTCTGATCTTGAGAACACAGAATTGCTGTTGCAATCTGACAAGGCTATCACACTCTGCTGTGGTGAATGCAGCAAAATTATCGTGCGTTTTCCATTTCAAATTTAAAGGAAGCATAATACTTGCATTGATAGCCTTTAAATAAAAACAACCTGTACTGGAAAGGCTCATAACTGACCCTACCTTTAACAAAATTACTTACAATCCCTCAGAGATCTGAGATGTAATATCAAGAAAAGCTCACCCATCCCTATCCAGAGCCACTAGTTTATTAAAGAAGACAGTCTCATCAGCAGAGACCATGTGAGAATGATCTATTCAAAAAAAAAATGTTCTCTGTAGTTATTGCAAAAACCCTCCAACTGAACATTCAGTTCCACCTGGGAGAAATGTGACCAAATTAACTGCATGCTCCTCTGAAAATATGTTCACATCACAATATAATTCCATGTCTAGAATTAATATCGACTTGACAATTTATGCAGCTGTGCATCTGAGAGCAGGACTGAACAGAGAAGAGGAGATGCACATTTAGACTCCTCCAGAACAATTGGTATAACCTACCAGAAAATTGATCTCCTGAAGCAGCATTTGTTTGTGGAAAGTGTAGCTAATGCAGATTTAACAGAAAGATTGCAAAATCAAGACTTCACACATAAAATGGAAAAAAATAGAAATGACTGTTGAAATGAATACCCAATTGTTGCCCTGGATCCGAGTAATGAGTAACTGACTCAGTTATTTCAACCTGAACTATTGAATCGGGTGATTGATTCGGCTCAAGTGGATTGTCAGTTTGAGGTGTTATTGAGCGCAAAAACCAAATAGCTCCTGTCGTTTCACAGTTTCATTGTAGCTGAGCTCTAGTTTCAGCCATGTGTGTTCTCTATTCTTAATGCTCTACTGCTGATGGGTTTAGGGGTGATATACTCCGCACCAAACTGCCTGATGAAAATATCAAGCAAAATCGAATGCCCTTAAATAACATGTTAGAATGACCGGGAATTAAGATTAGCTAAGAGATCAATTCCATTTTAATTAAGTCTGAGTTGCTGGATGAAGTATTCATCTGGAAAGAAATTGATTGGGTGCTATTGTGCCATTTCTATCAGGGCGAACAGAATTCTTTATTACAAAATTGTCAATTAGACTAATGTTACATAATCCTCACTATAATCTTTTATATACAGCAAATGGAGAAAAGAAAAAAAAGTCTAATTTTTTTTGGAGTGAAATCATTTCTCCAAAAGATTACAGGGATACAGGAACAAAGTTTTGGGTTAAAATCATAGGGAACATTAAGAGGCCATTCAGCCCCTTGAGCTTATTGTACTTTTTAATTGTATCATGGCTGATCTGTTTCTCAACTTCTCTTACCACTTTGATGTGTTTAATTTTCAGCTGATTGTCAGCCTCAATATTGTTTTGGGGAGAGAGTTTCAGATTTCCATTACCCTTTATGTGTTTCCTTAGATTATGTCTGAACAGCTTGACTTTAATTATAAGGCTCTGTCCCCTTGTTCTGAACTCTGAATCAGTTTCCATCTAACTGATTAACTCTGCTGATCATCTTAAACTCTTTAATTAGATCATCCCTAAATCTTCTTTACTCAACAGATTATAAGGTCAATAACTTTTTAACTGATTTGCTTTCATCAGAAGCATGCATCTTTTCTTAAACTGTTACGGCAAAATGTGCTGAGTTTAAAGAGTGCTGCAGATCTCAGCTCTAATTCTGAATCAATTGGATAGGCACTTGTGGAATAGCCCCAGAGAAAAGATTGTAGTCAAGCAAATAAAGAGCTCCTGTGTGTGTACGTTTATTTAACACAAGCAAGAGGTTGTGTTGTGCTCCCGTCTCCCTGAGGTTATTCACACAGTTATTGAATTTTTGCAATGAGACAGGAGACTCTGACAAAAACAAACTCCTGGCTTCAGCCTAGAATTTTAAAATTAAAACAAACATGTTACATAATGCAATGCCTTTTAAGTGCAATGACTGTGGCAATGCTGACATCGAGGCAAAGGTTATCAGGTGCTGTTGTACTGTTGCAATAAAATTTACAACAGTGTTGTGGGGGTGGGAGTGGGGTCAGTTTGTGTGTTGCAGTTGGGGAGTGGGTGGGGAGGAGTTGCAGATAGGGCGGAGTCTGAGGAGAACACTGGGAATTCAGAGTAACAGAATAAGCTGTCAAGGCTCATTAATAAATGGAATTTATTAAAGGAATGCCACTGAAGTCAGTCAGCATGAGAAGTGGGAAACCCAGTGGTGTGGTAATATTAGACAGAGCAGTATTCAGAAGACCAAAGTACTTTTCAACATCCATATCACTGGCAGAGGATTCCTGGAACAAGGGATCTTTGGGAGAGGACATGTTGGGGGTTTGGATCATTCAGGTGTGATTGCTGAATACTGATAATGCAGTTTAGGAATCTGTGAACTGATACATATAAAGTCTCCTCAGAATTGGCCAAGGGCAGAAGGAAGTTCGAAGTCTCACTAAAATATAATTAGAGTTTTGGAGCAGTGGGTAAGGTTGGTATTTGGTGGAATTGGGAGAGCAGCAATAGAACTGAGGGAGGGATGGCCCAGGAAAACAGAACCCAAACTGCTTGTGATTTTGTTGAAATGCTAGTTCTCCATTATCTTCCCATCATCCTTTAGCCAACTTTCCCAACATTCACAAAGCTGTTTTTACATGGTCAGGTGACCCTACCATTCTTCCTATCACCAATCAGTTTTCCCCCACATACACGGACTTTCCACAACAATAATCGCCTGCATTTTTAAAGCAACTTTAGCTTAGTAAAACATTCTAAGCAGCCTCACAAGACTGATTGTCAAACAAAGTCAGCTACCGAGCAACATGGGGAAGTCTTAAGATAAATTACCAAAAGCTTGGTCAAATAGGTTTTAAGGAGCATCTTAAAGGAGGAAAGAAAGGTCGAGAAATTTGGAGAGACAGTTCCAGAGCTTGGGATCTAACAATGATGGAATGCTGAAATTGTTGAAAAGCTGGATTCTGGAGGCTGAACAGATGTTAGATAGAGTTACATAGAAACCTAGAAGATAGAAGCAAGACTAGGCCATTCGGCCCCTCAAGTCCTGCTCCACCATTCAGTTTGATCATGGCTGAATAATGAGCGCAATACCCTAATCTAACCCACATATTGCTTGATCCCTTTAGCCACCTCCTTCTTGAAAGCACTTAATGTTTTGGCCTCAGCTACTTTCCATGGTAGTGAATCCCACAGGCCCACCACTCTCTGGGTGAAAAAAATCCTTATCATTTAAATCTTAATCCTTAAAGTATGATCCCTGATTCTAGACTCCCCTACCATCAGGATCATCCTTCCTGCATCTAAAATATTAGTCCTGTCAGAATTTTATAGATTTCTATGATATCTGGTCTCATTCTTGTAAATTCCAATGAATATAATCACAACTGAATCAATCTCTCCTCATATGCCAGTCCTGTCATCCTAAGAATCAATTTGGCAACTTTTGCTGCACTCCCTCTACAGCAAGAACACCCCTCCTCAGATAAGGAGACCAAAACTATACACAATATTCTAGCCTCACCAATGCTTCTTATAATTGCAGAAAGACATCCTTCTTCTTAGAGTTGACCCTCTTGCCATGAAAGCCAAAATATAGATTGCCTTTTTTACTGGCTATTGCATCTCTGTGATTACTTTCAGCAACTGGTGCACAAGGACACTTAGGTCTTGTTGAACATTCCACTCTCTCAAATTACAGCTATTTAAATAATAACCTGCCTTCCAATTTTTACTGCCAAAGTGGATAACCTCACATTTATCCACATTATATTGCGTATGTCTACTCACTCAGCCTGTCCGATGGATAACACTCTTGCTTTTAAATCAGAAGGGATGGGTTCAAAGTTCTGATCACAAAATCCAAGAGCATACTTCCACTCTGGCAGTGAGGGAGTGTTGCATTTTTGGGCAAATTGTCTCTTTAATATGTTGTTAAACCGAGGTCCTGCCTATCCTGTTAAATAGGTATAATATATCCCAAGGTGTTTTTTTTTAAGAAGCGTCATGAAGTTGTCCCTGGTATCCTGGTCAATATGTACCCATCAATTGACACTAAATTCCCTTGCTTTGCTGTATTAGTCTGTCAATGGGTTCTTTACTACTATTTACCAAAAGCTCAAGTTCACTGGGATTCCTACTGTCCCACCCATTACAAGATCTGTAGTGATTATACAAGGTCAGCCAGATGGACCTCATAGAATATGGGTTCCCTGATTTGGGATGCTTCTGGTCCAATCAGGGAGCCCTGGCTGACAGATAGAAACAGGAGTGCCAGAGATTATCTTCATTCTGTTAGCTGGCTGTAACAAAGCTGGACTGGTGTCAAGTACTATGCATGTGTGAATAAAGGGTGACTTGGCAACTGGATACTGGCCTCTGTGGAGTTATATCAAGAGTCAATCTTATTTGCAGCCCGGTGAATAGGGCCGTAGCCATCTGCTCACCATGTGAGCTTGATGCTGAAGTAGGCTTTATTAAAATTCCCCTGCCTGATTATAGCTGCCCTGATTATACTCTCATTGACTGTGTATCATAGGACTCTCTCTGCACCTTCTCTGTACCTATAATAGTTTATTCTGCACTCTGTTCTATTGCCCTGATGTATGATTTGTTTGGTTAGCACACAAAACGATATCTCAGTACATACGTCAATAATAAATCAAATCAAAAATACATTAAAAGGAGCTATGTAAACCACTTTCTAGCATTGAACAGTGTCTAGTCTATCTCAGATAACCCTGAATGGAAGGTGGTTCAAAGGTTTGAACAATGGGGTGAAGTTAGTCACCTCCCGCTGCTACCTTGCAATAAAGATGAGTACTTTCTTCAGTAACTGGATGCTGCCTTCTAGCTAAAAAGTTATTTTTCCTATTGCATAAATGCATAAAATGAAATATGATTCTCAGTGCCAATGTGATGCCTGTTATACAGGTAATATGCCAACAATTGGTGGACTGTGTAAAATTATACATTTCACTGATCATTCACAGTTGGCAGCATGCTCATCACACTCAATCAATTCATGCTTCCAAGTCTCAGAAGAACATGACCACCATCAGATTGAATTCTTCAATTGGAAAACATTTATTGAATAATCCAGATTATGCTAAGAGATATGTAGGCTCCATACATCAATACAGGGTTCATGGAGAAAATAAAGGAATGGAGATTGCCAATTTCTGCTGCATTCCCATAGCAACACCCTGACCAATCAGTGTCTACCTGCCTAGTCTGAAAATTGAACTTGACAGTTAACTGTTCTTGTGTTGCTGGAACAGCGCAGCAGGTCAGGCAGCATCCAGGGAACAGGAGAATCGACGTTTCGGGCATAAGCCCTTCTTCAGGATTCCTGAAGAAGGGCTTATGCCCGAAACATCGATTCTCCTGTTCCCTGGATGCTGCCTGACCTGCTGCGCTGTTCCAACAACACATTTTCAGCTCTGATCTCCAGCATCTGCAGACCTCACTTTCTCCCCAGTTAACTGTTCTTGCCATATATCTATGCCAATGATGTCCCAACCAATTAGCACCCTTTTCTCATGCTGTATACATTTTTGCCCCTTTGTTCAAGTCTATTTCTCCTGTCCTAGTCCAGGTGTATGTAAGAATGTAAGCTTCAACTTCTTATCTCCTATTGACAATGTTTAATTTCAGTATTACCAAGCAATTATTTAGATCCTAAATCAACCTAGTACTGGAATCTGTCCAGAACAGAATTTCAAAGTGTAATGGTTTCAAAATTTCCAGATGCAACAATGAGACACATGTCTTCAATTTCCTTTTGTTTATCCTCCTCTTTCCTGGAGTATTCCATAAATTCCATCACATTTTATCTCCCTCAGTTCTGAAGAAGAGCCATCTTTGACTCAAAATGCTAACTCTGTTTCTGTCTCCACAGAAGCTGCAAGACCTGTTGAATATTTCCAGCATTTTCTGTTTTTATTTCGCGTATTGGTAAATCTGCCAAATATGAGACAAGGTAATTCAGTGTTGGAGGAAATCTCAGCTAGTTTTTACTCTGACAGAACTAGAAGCTAGGGAAGAATCCTCATTGATCCAGTCAGAAGTCTTTGTCAATCACCAATGATTATAATCCAGTAGACCACTAACTTGGAGGTCCATTGATTGTTGAGGAGGTGAACTCTGCTCTTGTCTTGACTAATTGCAACAACTTGGCACTTAGGGCAATAGTTCAGGGCAATATTTTAAATGAATCATCCTGGTCTAGTCCTGTAAGGAATTCTTGTTTAAATGTTCATTCCAAAACTTGGGATGGAAAAAGTCATTTATTTTCTGCTCATTTCCAAACGGTAAAAGTTAAAATGACATAATCTTTCTGCTTTTTCACAAGTCAAAAGGGCCATATCTACTATTACCGTCCCCATGTCCAATCCCTACCAATTGTATGTCTCAGTAAGTTAGTTCCAAAATTATTATCTGTTTCTTTCAAATCTCCAGTCGGCATTGGCTCACCTTATTTGAGCATGCAGTCCTTCATCATGTGTTGTCTGGCTATTTCTGTCTTTAGTTCCTCAATTCCACCGATGGAAACAATCGTATCAGCCGTTATGATTCTGTCATCATGCAGCTTTTTCCCTTTCACGTTATTATTTGATTTTGAAACTCACAATGGATCTGCTCTTTAAAAGTGGTTTGCCCTCCCTACCCTTATCTCTCCATTTTCCTTTCCAGCTCCAATGCTGCTGTTCACTCTTCTCCCATCTTAATGAGTCATCTCTTTGAAACAGCTTCTTATTTGAGTAGAAATTTGCAAAAATAAAAGTTTGTTGTTATTCTGTCTCGTAACAATCCAATTTTAAATGACTTTCGCTGAGGCTGTAGGGAACAGAAAATACTAATGATGGTTATGTTAGCAATGAAATGGGAAACAATCATTACATGTGTTACTTATTAGGACTGTTGCATGAGGATGATCCAAATGACTCACATAATTTGCTGTAAGTCAACAGCAAGAAAATGCTTTTCCTCTTGCTGCTGAAATTCTTTCCTCCTTGTTAGTAGAGAAGGTAAGTTACAAAGAGGAAAGAAAGAGAACTTGCATTTATATATCACCTCTAATGACTTCAGGACTTGCCAGCATTTTACAGCCAATGATATGTGCTCTAATGTAGGAAACATAACAGTCAATTGGTACAAAGCAAAATCTCACAAACAGAAATGTGATAAAGATCAAATATTCTGTTAATTGATGAGTTAAAGACACAAAGTTTCAACTTCTCATCTCCTTCTCACAATGTACATCTGGATTCTATATATTTCCTAATCTGTAAATAGATTCAAGTTGTATTTTCCCATATGGGTTAAGCTGATATAGCTGTCTTTCAAACAGTGGAGTTAGTGTGTGGTACACACTATTTAGTGTGTTATATCCCACACTTGGGGGATAATTGTGAGCCACAGCACAGTATTACATGAATAGTATATGATGCATGTGGCCTCTTAGATACACTAGCCTCTGTTGCTTCATTCGTTTACCAACATCACTGAATCAATATGTTCTGCGCTATTTGTTGAGTCTTGCTGTAATTCCTACATTACACCAGAGACTACACTCCGAACATGTTTCATTGGTGTCTTGAGGATGTGAGAGGTGCAATAAATATGCAAGTTATTTATTTCCTTTTTTTCTGCATTGGTCTCAGTTTGACATCTTAAAATATTAATAAGAGAAGTTAATAATTCTTGAGTTCACAGCTCAGGGAGAACCAGACTTGATGAGTGACAGTGAAGTACCTCATATATGCCACACGTGCGAGAAACATTTGCAACCTTCTCAGAACTCTGTCACTGATAATGCAGCTTTTCCTTACTCATACGCCAAATTTAGCCCTCAACAATTCTATATGCTGTGAGACTGGAGCCTGCAATTCTTTAGTTCAGGGATGTCATAATCAGCTGTAACAGATAGTTTATTAACTAATTATGGCTCAAATTCCTGAACAATCAATGGTTTTCACTTCTTACACTGGAGATAATTAATCTCTGCAGCAACTATAAAGTGACTTCAGTTTCTTAATAATGAGAATCATACAGCATTCTTGCTCTCACCTCTCTGTATTTTTTCAGTCACTCACATAGAATCGGCTGGGGAAACTCATTAAACCTTAACATCTGGTTGCAAGAGACAAGGCAAAAATGCTATCTGAATCATTTTTTTCATTGAAAATGGTATAAAATTGACATTACTTAAAAGCCAAAAGGGTAAATTTTTAAGTGGTAGTATAAAACTCATTCTAAGCTTCAGCATACCTTCAAAAGGCCCTTTGCTGATCTCCCTTAATTCTGATTTTGGAACATAGAGATCATGGACCTGAGGCTGTCCTAAAATTGTGGTTCAGGCAAAATGTATATAATTAGGATGAGCTGCATCACATTTCATACCTCCCATAGCATCTCAGACATTGTCAATGCTGCAACTTACATTGAATTATTTTGACTCTGCAACACAGAAATAAAACATTCAGCTTGACTGGTCCTTGCCGGTAATTCTGTTGTACCTCAGCCTCATTCATTTCACCACATCATCATCTCTGTCGATTACTTTCTTCCCTACGCTCTTTGCAGCTTCTTCTTAAAGCGCGGTGGATCAGTGGTTAGCGCTGCTGTCTCACAGCGCCAGGGACCCGGGTCTGATTCCAGCCTCAGGTGAATGTCTGAGTGGAGTTTGGACATTCTCTCCATGTCTGTGTGGGTTGCCCGTGGGTGCGCTAGTTTCCTCCCACATTCCAAAGATGTGCAGGTTATGTGGATTGGCAATGCTAAATTGCCCAGGGATGCGCAGGCTAGATGGATTAGCCTTAGGAAATGCAGGGTTACATGGATAGAATGGGATGGCCTTTGGTGGGTTGGTGTGGACTCAATGGACTGAATGGCCTGCTTCCACACTGTAGGGATTCTAACAAACTTCTATGTCTCAGCGACGCCTTGTGGTGTCATGGGCCAGCTGCCTCACCTACTATTGACCTATAAGTCCTGGCGTAGAGGGTGGGGTGTTTTGGAGAAGGTATCGGGGACAATGGATATTGCTGCCTGTTCTGCTGCTCCTGACTCCACATCAAGATTTCAAAGATACTCTCACCACCTTGTTTTTTTCATCCCAAGCCAAGGTTGTCAAATCATAGAATCAGGAGACCTTTCAGCCCTTTGAGAATATTCCACCCATCAATTAGGTCATGGCTGATTTGCACATGGACCACAATCACAGGCCTGTGCTTCATATTCTTTGATATCCTACCTTGCATTTCCTTACCTTATCATGCATTGCTCCCTCAACCATAGTCATGCTTATACAGCTACTGTCTTGTTCTATTTAGAACAGAGACATAACGAGGAAGCTTACCACAGTTGTCAGCAGGCCTCAGTCCCAGTCAAAGAGATCCTGGCACAGTAAGCCAAACCAGCCTCTCTTACAAGTCAGACCCTGCTCAGGCCAGTCAGAGTCAGGGACCATTCCTCTTAAGGAGTGGAGAGCTCAATAACAGGCAACAGACCACCAGTCTTAACTCTTTTTGCCCCAGTGTTGGCTCCTGGAATGAGAGAGAGGCAGGTATTATGGGAGATGAAAATGGGTGGCTCATTACTTTTGGTGCTGGTGGAGAGGTTGCCTAAGTGAATGAGTAGGCTGTAGAGAGAGCATGCAATGTTCATGGTGTGGCAGGTCAGTGTGGGTGAGGGCAAATGGGAAAATTCTCCAGGCAATCGGGGAGGTGATGGTCTAGTGTTATTATCACTAGACTATAAATTCAGTGACCTAGAAAATGCTCTGGGAATTGGGTTCAAATCCTGCTGTAGCAGATGGTGTAATTTGAAATCAGTGAGAATCCTGGAATTAAGAACCTAATGATGGGTGGCATGGTGGCTCAGTGGTTAGCACTGTTGCCTCACAGCGCCAGGGACCTGGGTTCAATTATACCCTCATGCAACTGTCTGTGTGGAGTTTGTATATTCTCCATGTACTGCATGGGTTTCCTCTGGGTTCTCCGGTTTCCTCCCAAAGTCCAAAGCTGCGCAGGTTAAGTGGATTGGCCAAGCTAAGTTATCCCATAGTGTGGGTTAGATATGGTAAATGACGGGTTATGGGAATAGGGGGAGGGTTGTTTTTTGGAGGGTTGGTGAGGACTCGATGGGCTAAATTACATTTTTCTGCATTGTAAAAGGGGATTCTGTGATTCCAATAGAGTGTAAACCTTGGTGGGAGATGTGGCCAGTAGTAGAGACAGAGCGAGTATGGTGCCTTCAGGCTCTCTGCCTGTATTCCTGATGAAGGGCTTTTGCCCGAAACATCGATTTTCCTGCTCCTCGGATGCTGCCTGAACTGCTATGCTTTTCCAGCACCAGAGTGAGTATGGCGTATTGGAGAGAAGATGGCAGAGTGGATAACGTAATTAATCTTTCTCTTACATTCTCCAGATGGCTGAGAATGCTCTAACCCAGATGGTAACTGAAATAACTCCACAGAGGCAGTATCCCATGACCAAGTCACCTTTATTTACATGTGGAGGGTCCTTGACATTGATACAGCTTCCTCAGAGCCAACTGTCAGAGTGAACAGACAGCTGATTGGACGAGATTCACAGGCCCAATCAGGGAAATCATTTTCTATGAAGTTCACCTGGATGATTCTATAGGAAGATTGGAGCAGGCCGGTATGGTCTAGTGCCGTGACCTCCACTGCCGGTCCTGGGGCATTAGGCTGGGATGGCATTGCGGATGACAAAGAGGAGGTTTTAGCAATTTTGGAAAATCTGAAAATAGATAAGACCCCTGGCCAGATGGGACTCTCTGGGAAGCCAGGGAAGAGGTTGCAGAGCCTTTGGCTTTGATCTTCATGTCATCATTGTCGACAGCAGTAATGCCAGAAGTCTGGAGGATGGCAAGTGTTGTTCCCTTATTTAAGAAAGGGAGTTGGGACAACTCTGGTAATTATAGGCCAGTGAGCCTTACTTCAGTTATGGGTAAGGTGCTGGAAAAGTTCATAAGTGATAGGATTTATAATCATCTGATTAGGAATAGTCAACACGGTCATGCCTAACTAACCTTATTGAGTTCTTTGAGAAGGTGACAAAATAGGTGGATGAAGGTAAAGCAGCTGATATGGTGTATAAGTAAGATGTTTGATAAGGTTCCACATAGTAGGCAATTGCACAAAATACGGAGTTTCAGGATTGAAGGGGATTTAGCGGTTTGGATCAGAAATTGACTAATTGAAAGAAGACAGAGGGTGGTGGTTGATGGGAAATGTTCATCCTGGAGCTCAGTCACCAGTGGTGTGCCGCAAGGATCTGTTTTGGGGCCACTGCTGTTTGTCATTTTTATACGTGATCTGGATGTGGGCGTAGAAGGATGGGTTAGTAAATTTACAGATGACGCTAAGGTAGTAGAGTCGTAGATAGTGCCAAAGGATGTTATGGGTTACAGAGGGGCATAGATAAGATGCAGAGCTGGGCTGAGAAGTAGCAAATGGAGTTTAATGTGGAAAACTGTGAGGTAGTTCACTTCGGAAGAAGTAACAAGAATGCAGAGTACTGGGCTAATGGTAAAATTCTTGGTAGTGTAGATGAACAGAGACATCTCGGTGTCCAGGTGCACAAATCCCTGAAAGTTACCACCCAGGTTGATAGGATTGTTAAAAAGGCATATGGTATGTTGCATTTATTGGTAGGGGGATTGAGTTTCAGAGCCAAGAGGTCATGCTTCAGCTGTATAAGACACTGGTAAGGCCATACCTGGAGAATTCAGCACAGTTCTGGTCACTGCATTATAGGAAGGATGTGGAAGCTTTGGAAAGGGCTCAGAGCAGATTTACTAGGATGTTGCCTGGCATGGAAGGAAGGTCTTACGAGGAAAGGCTGAGGGAACTGAGACTGTTTTTGTTGGAGAGAAGAAGGTTGAGAGGTGAGTTAATCAAGACGTATAAAATAATTAGAGGGTTAGATAGGGAGGACAGTGAGAGCCTTTTTCCTTGGATGGGGAAGGCTAACATGAAGGGACATAGCTTTAAATTGAGGGGTGATAGATTTAGGACAGATATCAGGAATAGTTACTTTACTCAGAGAGTAGTAGGGGCGTGGAACGGCTTGCCTGCAACAGTAGTAGACTCGTCGACAGTGAGGGCATTTAAATGGGCATTGGACATACATATGGATAATAATAGAACGGTGAAGATTAGATGGGCATCAGATTAATATCGTGGGTCGGCACAACTTTGAGGGCCAAAGGGCCTGTAATGTGCTGTAACGTTCTATGTTCTATGTTCTAGGCAGTCATGCCTGTGCACTACCACATCCAGCACAACTTCAGGAGCCTGCCCACAAGGTGAGGGGCCAATTTCCCCTGTCTATCATTTCTGAAGCAGAAACTGTCCAGGACAGTTCTGAAGTGACTGTGCTTGTCCAGGTATATAATAGATTTTTAAGTATGGCACTGGTGCCAGGAATGCTTATCAATTCTGGGATATCTGATGAGTGGCAAGTTGGTTTGGGAACAATGTCTGGTCAATGGGGTGGAAATCAGACGTGAGTCCAACCACAAAAGCTCAAACACCAATTAATGCAACGGGTTTGACGGGGTGAGAAAGCTCGCTTGGCCTCACATCAAGAATCATCTCATCAAATCTATGCAATTCACATTTTGCTAAAAAGCTGTAAGATGCAGTCCTCTGACCTTTCCGAATTCAACAAATTTCTTTAGTGATTCACTCCCCTTGGCACTTCGCCTGTTATTATTCTTTCCTATCCAGGAGATCCTGTCCATTTTCCTTCAAAACACACTTCAAAGCTATTTAGCAAGTTGGTTTACCCTTTGCATAAGTTTCAAGTTGCAAATCAACATTCCAAATTAAACTCTTTATAAATCATTTCTTGAGTTGTCTTTTTCACCTCCTCTGTCAGCAGCTGTCTCTTCTTATTAAATCTGACCTTTCCATTTGCTATCCTTGTTTTTATTTCCTTATTACTTCAAAGCTTCTGCAGAAACAATGATCAAATAGCATTTGAAGACACAGAATCTGACATTAAGATGTGGTGTGGGGGAGCAAAACAAGCACAGCAAAAGGATTCAATGAACTAGTACATAGACTATTAAAAGCAAGCATAAGCTTTGACCTAAATGTGAACATTGACAAAAACAAAGTGATGTTTATCTCAAAAACAAGAAGCATTGATCCACTTATCCAGTAAAAATCTACCTCAGTCTATAAGGTTTCAATTGAACCCCAACTCCAACAGGTTTTTTAAAAAAAATCATTGGTGGGCTGCGGGTATCGCTGGCTGGCCAGCATTTATTGCTGGTCTCTAATGCTGTTGATAAGGTCATGGTGAGTTACCTTCTTGAACCACTGCAATCCATGTCTATAGGCAGACTCACAATGTCATTAAGAAGTCTTTGACCTAACGGTACAGTAGGAACGATGATATAGTTCTAAGTCAGGATGGTGAAGTGACTTGGAGGGGAACTTGCTGGTGGTGGTGCCCCATGTATCTGCTGATCTTGTCCTTCTAGATGGAAATTGTCATGGGTTTGGAAGGTGCTGTCTAAGGATTCTTAGTGAAGTTCTGCAGTGCATTTGTAGGTAGCACACATTGTAGCTACTGAGTGTTATTAGTGGAGGTAGTGTATATTTGTGGTGCTAAACAAGCAGGCTGCTTTGTCCTGGGTGGTGTCAAATTTCTTGAGCAGTATTGGAGCTGCATTCATCCAGACAAGTAGGGAGCATCCATTACATTTTTGAAGGAAAGAGTTCCAAGTTGTCCTTTGTGTGAAAGAAATGTTTCCTGATATCACCCTTGGATGGGACTGTTTTAATGTTAAGGTGATGTCTCCTTTTCTAAACTTCCCCACGAGAGGAATTAATTTCTCCCTATCTAACCTCTCAAACACCTTTATCAATTTAAATCTATTCTTAACCTTCCTTCATTTTCCCACTGCTGTTTCATTTAACTGTTGGTTATATAGCCTGTGGAAGAAGTGTGAAATACACACACACACACTAACATCATACTTACCTTGAAAGGACAAAGATGAAGGAATTCGGCATGTATCCAAATTGGGGGAGAAATTCAAATTTTGCCCATAATGTGGGGAAGGGGATTGATGTGACTTCTGGCCTAACCTATTTATTTCTTTACTTTTCTAATTTGTCTTTTTGTTTCCTAAGAATATGATCTTAAGTATCTGGACTTAGGTACATTTATACCTCAGATAGCGCTGTAATGTGACGACTGTAAACTTTTCACTGTACTCATTTGAGTACATGTAACAATAAAGCTAATTGAATGGAATTGAAATGGGCCACAGAATTTCCATGCAGCTTTGAATCTCCATCCTAGCCGGAACCTGAGGAAGTATTTGGCGTGGTGCATCATTTCAATGTTGGCAGCATGGGTTTGCGGCACCCCAGGTGAATTATGACTTTGCTTCCTCTCCCACACCCAACCCACATTCCATATGGAGAGAAGTAAGGAGTCTAGAATTATATCTGACTTTTAAAGCAGAAACAGAAAGTGCTGGAGAAACTCAGCAAGTTTGGCAATAACTGCGGAGAGAGAAAAAGAATTAATGTTTTGAGCCCAGTATGACTCTTCTTCAGACCTTTATCTTTAAAAGTTCACTCCTTCACTGGCAGCTAATTTAGTGTCCCTTAACGACTTGGATCGTATGTACCTACCTAGTTTGCCTGGATGGTCAGGCTGGCCCTTGGTAGCAGTGCGTTGTAGGCATAAAGCAGGTACTATATTGCAACCAGAAAATCAACAATGTAGCCTCTGATCTGGGCCGCAATTCACAATTCATATGTTAGGGAGCATGATGCCTTAAAAACATGGAAGATTCACCACATAAATCTGGGAGGCCAGAAAGAGAGATAACGTTATATTGAATTGTCCTAGGCTGGAAATAATGACAATTTCAGCATTGAGTTCTCTCAAGTTCTTTTGTAGATAACAGAACATGTTGGAATTTCATAGCACACATGGGTAATGCTTTTTACAAAAGAAAGGACTTCTGTTTATATAGCTCTTTTCACAGCCTCAGGCAATCCCAAAGTGCTTAACAGTGAATTAATTAACGTTAAAGTGTAGGCATGTTTCAAGAAATATGGCAATCAACTTGCACACAGCAAGCAATATGATAAAAAAGCAGATCATCCATTTTTGTTAAGAATATTGGTCAGGACACTATGCAGGGCTCCCTCACTCCTCTTCAAATATAATTCTGAGATTATTTACTTCCACAAGTAAGAGTAGCTGGTTTAGTATTTGAAAATGATGGCACAACCAGCACTTTCTCAATACTGCACTGGGTATATCAGCTTAAATTTGTGTAGGAGTGTCTGGACTGGGACTTGATCCAGAACATTCTGATTTCAGAGCTACTTATTGAACTACAAGTGATTTTCAGCAAAGCAAGTCACATGCAAGAAGAATCTGATTAACCAGAGTAGGTAAAGCTTTATGTGTGCTCCAGCTCTGTATTGATTAGCCCCCTCCCTTCTCCTTACCTGTCCCTCACTTTAGATAGTTTGATTGCCCTTAATGAGCGTTGCATATAAATTATTCAATTGGAAACATGGGTGATTTAATGGTGGTGATTAATAGATGAAAAAAAGCACCACAGGTGATTTGGTGATGGGGGAGAAATGATGTTCTGTTGTGTGTAAGAGCACTTCTGGATAATAAAAGGCTCATGTGTGCAGCTTGTTACAAAATTTAGCAGCTTTCAAATCTGACTTGGTGAAGTGCTTCAGCTACAAGCTCCAAGGGCAGTCCAGTTATGACAGTATTTTGTAGGCCCTCTATCACAAAGCTGACAGACCGTAATAACTCACTCATATCTGTGGCATTCAAGAGCTATAACTCTCTTAAAACTTGCAAAAGAACTGTAATAAATCCCATGGGGTTGGAAGCCATTCATTGGTTGTGCTGGAGTGGTAGAGATCAGGCTTTGCCTGGATGAGATGGTAGTCACGAGTAGCTTTATTTAGCTAATTCTCAACTGACTGCCTCTCTGCCTTCTCATCTTTCAGGTTGAATGTGATCCAAGTGAAATAGGCAGGGAACTTGTTAGGCAGCAGAAGTATTTAGTCAATATCTGGCGAATACCCAAGTGTTTAGCTGTTGCAAAAATCCCTTTGGCAGATTGTTGCAGACCAAACAAAATTTACATTTATTGCAAAAGCAAAATAGTGCAGATGCCTGAAATAAGTACAAAAATACTCAACAGCTCAAACAGCATCTGTGGAGAGAGCAATAGAATTAATCTTTCTGATCTATGACATTAATCTCAACAGGAAAAAAGCTAGAGCTGTAATAATATTGCAGCAGGTACTGAAGTTGGGAAAGGGAGGAGGGAGAAGAATGAGCAGTAGGGTAGGTCAGTGATAGGTTGGAAGGTGATAGCTCAGTGGTTAGCACTGCTTCCTCACAGTGCCAGGGACCTGGGTTCCATTCTAGCCTTGGGTAACTGTCTGTGTGGAGTTTGCACATTCCCAGTGTCTGTGTGGGTTTCCTTTGGGTGCTCTGGTTTCCTTCCACAGTCTGAAGATGTGCAGGTTAAGTGGAATGGCCATGGTAAATGTGGGATTACAGGGTTGGGGGTGTGGCGGTAGCGTTGAGTCTGGGTCGGATTTCTTTGGTGCAGACTCAATGGGCTGAATAGCCTCTTTGTGCACTGCAGGGATTCTAAATGAAAACACAGATGACGGTTCAAGAGGAAAGAAGATGGTCATGTGGTCAAGGAATAGGTAAATGCACAGAAAATGGGCCGAGAGAGGTGGAAATGAGATTAACAGAATAAACACCAATAGCTGCTGTCAGAGGAAATGGGGCCGGTGATTATTATCTGAAATTGTTGAACTCGATGTTGAGATTTAAAGGCTGCAAAGAGCCTCATGGAAAGATGAATATATTTTGTTCCACTGCTTGCTTGATGTTGAAATAGAAGTTGTGGAAGCAGTAGCTGAAAAAATAACCTATAAATCCACCGTTGCTTTCACACTCTAGACATTCTGGGACAAAATGGAATCAGGTTTGGAATCGACTCAGAATGGGTAATTTTCTCTTTGGGATGGAACATAGGAACAGAGAAGGCCATACAGATTCTTGAACCTGATCAACAACCTGATTGTGTTTCGTACCTTAACTACATTGAATCAGCTTGGCTCCATAACATTTACATCTTTAACCAACAAGGGAACATCTTCCTAGTCCTACTCGAAAGCTAAGATCTCCCCCACTTCAACATTTCTTTCATGAGTCACCCACCTCCACCATTCGCTTCTCAAGGTAGAGGTTCCATGGTAGGGAGCTGAGTCAGGATTTACTATAGGAAATCTGGTCACCTTTTCAGATGGAAGTTCACGAAAACAAATTGGAATGAATTTTATTTTAAGACGTAAGTGTTAAGTGAAATTAAGAGAGAAAAGTATCTCAGGAGTAGTATTAGATTATTAACAATCATTGCCTTGAAGGTGATACAATCCCTAATATTTAAGCCATCAATGTTTAAAATGGGCATTTGATTTTATTGAATAAAATGTGATGACCATTATCCATTAAAATTAATGTCACTTTCAGAGTTTCTACTTTAGTGTCTTCAGTGCTCTGCTTATTTCAGGCAGAAACTGTGTTCCAGGAATTAATTACTTCCTACATTTCGTGTTGTTCCTGTAGAAATCTAGAAATAGGCGGAGACCATTTCAACCCTCAAGCCTGATCTGTTTTTGATGAGATCATTATTGATCTGTGACCTAACTTTACCTATCCTCATTCCTCCCATATTCATTAATACCTTGAGTTTGCAGAAATGTATACATCTCAGATTTAAAATTGACTGCTATTTGTTCAAGAGAGTTCTAAATCTCTACTACCATTATGCAAGAAAGAATGTCCTAATTTGACTCCTAAAGATCTGGCTCCAATTTTCTTTTTGTTGTATTTGGCAGAAACAATCAATTTCATGAACTGTTCTGCGCTTTGATCAACACATTATCATAATCTGGATACAGCAGAAAAAAAAAGGAGAACACATTCCCATCTACATCAACAGAACTGAGGTTGAGAGGGTGGACACTGTCAAGTTCTTTGGAGTAATGATAACCGACAACTTGTCCTGGACCTCCCACATAGCTGCGACAGTCACGAAGGCACAACAATGCCTCTTCTTTCTCAGGGGACTCAGGAGATTTGGCATGTCCATAACGACCCTCACCAACTTTTACAGATGTACGATTGACAGCATACTGTCCAGGTGCATAACAGCCTGGTATGGTAACGTTCAGTCCAGGACCATAAGAAACTACAGAAGGTGGTGTACACAGCTCAGACCATCACAGAATCCACCCTTCCATCCATGGATTCCATTTACACAACTTGCTGCCGCAGAAAGGCTGCCAACATTATCAAACACCCATCACACCCTGGTAATGATCCCCTACAACCTCTTCCATCAGGCAGAAGATACAGAAGACTGAACACAATCCCCAGCAGGTTCAGGAACAGCTTCTTCCCAGCCGTTATTAGACTGATGAAAGGACTCTCTAGAATCAAATAATGCTGATCCTGCTAATGCTGATCTCAGCAACGCATGCTCTGTGCAATGTAATCTGTATGCCTCTGTCTAAGTCTTTGTACAACCTCTGATCTCTACATCCTTGCTTACTCTGATCTGCCTGTACTGCTTGTAAACAAAGCTTTTCACTGTACTTCAGTACACATGACAATCAATCAATCAATCAATTAATGGTTTGGGTACAGTTTCTTTTAAAAAAGGCTCTGCTCTAATATTTACACTAACTCTCCCAGGCCCAAGCTCCCCAACAAATGAAAATAGTTTGATCCTATCTATTCTATCAGTTTCCTTTAATATCTTGAAAACTTTAATCAGATCTCCTTTCTATCATCTAAATTCCAGGGAATATAATCCTATTTTGTTTAATTTTTTTTGTAGCTAAACATGAGGAGTTCAGGTATAATTCTGGTAAATCTACACTGCACACCCTCGACCACCAATACATTTTTCTGAAGATGGATGCCTGGGACTGCTTACAGTATTCCAGGAGTGAACTAACCAGGGTCTTGTATAGCTGGAGCTGTATTAGTTAATTGATCTGTGTTTTATTAGCTGAGTCTTAATTAGTTAAGCCTGGATTCAGACTGAGAGGAAAGGAAAGAAACTGTAAGAAGTGTTGGGAGCAACATGGAGTCGGAATTTTGAATCAATGTTAACTTTGTGCAGCAGCTGGACTGTTATCTCTGCATATTTCTGAGCTATAAATTATGCAACAGCAGTTGTGGGTGTAATGAATATCAGAAGGACTTGGACAGGCTAGGAATGTGGGCAAAGAACGAGCAGATGGAATATAATGTGGAAAAGTGTGAAGTGATGCATGTTAGTGGAAACTATTTTCTCAACGAAGAAAGGCTTTAGAAATATGAAGCATAGAGGACCTTAGGAGTCTAGTTCAGGGTTCTTTTAAGATTAACATGCAGGTTCAGTTGGTAGTAAGGACAATAAATGCAATGTTAGTGTTCATTTCAGGAGGGCTAGAATACAAGAGGAGAGATGTACTGGAGAGGTTGTATAGCCTCTGGTCAGACCACATTTGGAATATTATGAGCTGTTTTGGACCTCCATGTCAGGAAGGGTTGCCTGGTATTGGAGACGGTCCAGAGGAGGTTTACAAGAATAATCTGGGGATGAAGGGCTTGTCTCTATTTGTACTCAGTGGAATTTAGAAGGATAAGGGGGACCTGATTGAAAGTTACAGAATACTGAGAGGCCTGAATAAAGTGGAAAAGATGTTTCCATTAGTAGCAGAGGCTAGAATCTAAGGGCACAGCCTCAGAGTGAAGGGACAACCCTTTAGAGGAGGGATGTCTTCAGCTGGAGCATGGTTAATTTGTGGAACTCAATCCATACAGGGCGGTGGAAGCCAAGTCATTGAGGGCATTTCAAACAGAGATCATTGATTCTTGATTGGTAGAGGGATCAAGAGTTATGGGGTGAAGGCAGGAGAATGGAGTTAAGAACATATCAAATGGTGGAGCAGGCTTGAAGAACCAAATGGCCTAATTCTGTTCCTACACCTTATAATCTTGTAGTCTTATAAATACTCATGAAATGTATTTTCATGCCCGAAATACAGAATTTGTTGAAATCTTTTAAGAAAGCCCAGAGGAGTATGTTTCATCCAATGGAACATTCCACAGCTGTCTCTTTGTCTGTAAACCACTTTGGGATGTCCTGCATTGGTGAAATGTGCTTCAGAAAAAAAAGATCCTTCTTTGCCTTATGCTAAGCATAGCAATAATCCAAAGATCTCCCTGGTTCTCTCTGAGCTTCTCCCTTTTAGCTCAAAAATCTTAACTGCTGCCCAGATATTACTTAAACATCCGTATCAATATTCAATGCTTCATGTGTGACAATGCAATGGTGCAAAAAAAAGTGGCAGGAAAGGAGACTTGGTCACCAAGTCCATTGAAAGCGACGACACATTATTTTGAATAAAAGAACCTAATGGTAAGTCTGGTTTCCTAGTTTGTTTTTCCCAAAATAAATATACTACCATAGCAACAGACTGAAAAGTAAGAGAATACCTGATTGATGAACTGGAGACTCACCATGAAAATTGAAATTATATGATTAATGGTAGGACTTGTCTCAGATCCAAACAGAATGAAAACATTAGATACAGAAATTTATTTAGATTTTAAAAATGTCTCCTTTATATGATTCATCATACAATATGAACCTCACCACACTGAATAACTTAACATAGCCTGAAGGAACATTGATTTCCCTCACTATTATCTTAGATTCCTCCTTAAAAAATATATATATATATACACATTATAATTTTTAAATATTTTATGTATAGTAAGTGTACACATGTTCATGATTAAAATCAACATCTTAATATTACAGTGACAGAGTGGACAGAATGGGAAATTTTAAGCCCCCTCCCCCAGCATCTGCTAGAAACTAGATGGGGAAGTGGGAATGGGGAGCGAAAGTGAAACCTGGCATATTGACCTCAACTGCTTTAATAGAACACTCACAGCGGTCTTCCTATGATCGTAAGCCTTGATCATTAATTGATCATCAGGATCCATTCTTTGAATCATAGAGGATACTTTATCATAAGTTAGGAGGTCACAGATGCATCCCGGTCAATTTGTTTTATGTGTTTAAGGCATGCAAACATTGGGAAGTTCTAGGATTTTTGACCCAGCAACTGTGAAGGAATGGCAATTTATTCCCAATTCAGGATGGTGAGTGACTTGGAGGGAAATTTGTAAGTATTGGTGCTCCAATATATCTGCAGCCCTTGTCTTTCTAGGCAGAAGAGACTGTGGGTTTAGATCAGAGTGGTGCTGGAAAAGCACAGCAGGTCAGGCAGCATCCGAGGAGCAGGAAAATCGACGCTTCGGGCAAAAGCCCTTCATCAGGAATCATTCCTGATGAAGGGCTTTTGCCTGAAACATTGATTTCCCTGCTCCTCACATGCTGCCTGACCTGCTGTGCTTTTCCAGCACCACTCTGATCTAAACTCTGGTTTCCAGCATCTGCAGTCCTCACTTTTGCCTAGAAGAGACTGTGATATTGGAAGAAATAAATTAGATTGAGTTAGCAGCATTGCAGAAAAGTTGAACATTAATAAAATATAGGCTTTTTTAATTCATGAAAACTATGTGGCTGTCATATGGGATTTGTGTGATACATGTACTCTATCAATTGTTCCTTATGGAAATAAGAATATGTTAATCTATAGAATTTGCTATCACTCTTTGCATGATTTAGTTGGAAAATATACAAATTGCATGGATCTACTGAAGAGACAATCAGTCACTCTCTTCATACAATGGTGCATTTCATTAATGTGATAAAGGACTCAATATGCTGTTTTGTGGGAGCCAGTGGCAACGAAATTCAAGGTGTCAGGGACTTTGATTGGAATGGACATTATTTCTGCTATGAGGGAAATAGGCTGCAGACAACACTTTCTATATCTCACCACAATCCAGAGTTTTAGCAGAAGGGTGGACGTGATTGGCAGGATAGTATACTGAGGTATTGAAAATGCTAATAGTGTCTTCTTGCTCTGTGCACCTTGATGAATATGCATTGTAAAGAGACACTGACAGGAATTTTAGGATGGCTGGGTTTCCCTATTCACCATCCAAAAAGTCAGTGGTATATGTATTGCCACTGATACCGGCTACTTCACAGTAATTTAATGCCCCATGGAGTGTTAATTGAATTGAACTGAAGGGAAGTTATATTAGGCAGGAATTGGTGTTGGAGAGACTGTTAGGTCTGAAGGCTGATAAGTCCCTGGGACCTGATGGTCTGCATCCCAGGGTACTGAAGGAGGTGGCTCTAGAAATCGTGGATGCATTGGTGATCATTTTCCAATGTTCTATAGATTCAGGATCAGTTCCTGCGGATGGGAGTGTGGCTAATGTTGTCCCACATTTTAAGAAAGGAGGGAGAGTGAAAACAGAGAATTATAGACCAGTTAGTCTGACCTCAGTGGTGGGAAAAATAATGGAGTCAATTATAAAGGACGAAATTACGACGCATCTGGATAGCAGTAACAGGATAGGTCAGAGTCAGCATGAAGGGGAAATCATGCTTGACTAATCTTCTGGAATTTTTTGAGGATATAACTCTGAAGATGGACAAGGGAAATCTAGTGGATGTTGTATACCTGGACTTTCAGAAAGCCTTTGATAAAGTCCCACGTAGGAGGTTAATGAGCAAAATTAGGGCACATGGTATTAGGGGCAAAATACTGACATGGATTGAAAATTGATTGGCTGACAGGAAACAAAGAATAGTGATAAACGGCTCCCTTTCGGAATGGCAGGCGGTGACCAATGGTGTGCTGCAGGGATCCGTGCTGGGATCGCAGCTTTTTACAATGTACATTAATGATATAGATGAAGGTATTAAAAGTAATATTAGCAAATTTGCTGATGACACAAAGCTGGGTGGCAGGGTGAAATGTGAGGAGGATATTAGGAGAATACAGGGTGACCTGGACAGGCTAGGTGAGTGGACTGTTGCATGGCAGATGCGGTTTAATGTGGATAAATGTGTGGTTATCCACTTTGGTGGAAAGAACAGGAAGGCAGATTACTACCTAAATGGAGTCACGTTAGGTAAATTGGCAGTACAATGAGATCTAGGTATTCTTGTACGGCAGTCAATGAAAGCAAGCATGCGGGAACAGCAGGCAGTGGAGCAAGCTAATAGCATACTGGCCTTCATAACAAGAGGAATTGAGTATAGAAGCAAAGAGGTCCTTCTGCAGCTGTACAGGGCCCTGATGAGACCGCACCTGGAATATTGTGCGCAGTTTTGGTCTCTAAATTTGAGGAAAGACATTCTGGCTATTGAGGGAGTGCAGCATAGGTTCATGAGGTCAATTCCCAGAATGGCGGGACTATCTTATGCTGAAAGATTGGAGTGACTGGGCTTGTATACGCTTGAGTTTAGAAGACTGAGAGGGGATCTGATTGAGACGTATAAGATTATTAAAGGATTGGACACTCTGGAGGCAGGAAGCATGCTTCTGCTGATGGGTGAGTCCCGAAACAGAGGACGCAGTTTAAAAATAAGGGGTAGGCCACTTAGAACAGAGGAGAAACGTCTTCACCCAGAGAGTGGTGGGTGTATGGAATGCTCTGCCCCAGAAGGCTGTGGAGGCCAAGTCTCTGGATACTTTCAAGAAAGAGTTGGATAGAGCTCTTAAGGATAGTGGAATCAAGGGTTATGGGGATAAGGCAGGAACAGGATACTGATTGAGGATGATCAGCCATGATCATAATGAATGGTGGTGCTGGCTCGAAGGGCAGAATGGCCTACTCCTGCACCTATTGCCTATTGTGTATTGACATTAAATTGGATCGCCTGTTCCTTATTCCAGAGGAGATCCCATCTCAGAGAGATGCAGAAAAATTTGATTGAGTGGCAAATGAAGTAGGAGGGGATTAGGGTTCTTGATGGATAGTTTGGGAAGCAGCATCTCAATGGAGGCAGACTTTGTTGAGGGAGGGGTGGGGTGGTTTCCTGACAGGGTTATAGAATCATTGATTTTTCATAGCACAGAAAGACACCCTTCAGCCCACTATATCTATGCTGGTTATTAAATATCCATTCATTCTAATCCCATTCTCTAGCACTTGGCCTGTAGCCTTGTATACTATGATGTTTTGAGTACTCATCTCAATACTTCTTAAATATATTGAGGATTGCTACTTATACCACCCTTTTAGGCAATGAGATCCAGGTACCAATAATCCTCTGGGTGAAAACACTTTTCCTCAAATCCCCTCAAAGCTTCCTGTCCTTTATTTAAATCTATGTCCCTGGGTATTGACTGCTTTACTAAAGAGAAAAGTTTCTCCTTATCTATCCTGTCTATGTCCACCAGAACATTGTGCACTTCAATCAGATGCCACCACAGCTTTCACAACTCAAAGGAAAACAGCCCCAGCCTATCCACTTTCTCTTCATAGCTGAATCGCACCAGCCAGGCAACAACCTTGAGAATTTCCTCAGCACCCTTCCTATTGCAGTCACATCCTCCCTATGGTGTGGTGACCTCACCAACTTGGCAAAGCTGGCTGTTTATGGAGGTGTTCCATCCCCCAACTTCTGGCCTGAGAAGGGTCACATTCCGGGCTTGCTCCCCGACCCTGACCTCATCCCACCACCCAAGAAATTGAGGCCTTAACCGGACATTAATTTGCCACATAAGAGCCTGAACTGTGGTAAAGGTGCCATTGTGTAATTGAGGAGAGGTTGGGCTAGCTGGGCAGGTGGGCAACAGGAAGGGCATCGAGGAGTTTTATCGCTCGACTTATCAGCATAATGCAGAATTCTGCCCACTACCTCTGATACAAATCAGTAAAAAGCTCTGATCTAGCCTTTTCATCTTCCTCCTTTGCACAAGAAGACAACAGGAAGATTCCTATTATGCTTCCAGTGAAAAGCAGGGGTTTGAGTAAAGCTGAGTGAAACTACCAGACCAAGCCCACCTATGTGCTGAAAGGAAAAAAAAACCGACATGAGTTTCAAAAATGCTTTTCAAGACCTTGGGGCTAATATTGTAACTGATTTAAAGGCAAACATTAATACATTGACTACAATAAAGATCCCTGTTAACAGGGGCAGATAATCTCAGTCTGAAGTTATCTCTGCACTGCTTGACTGTTCATGCCAACTTTCAAAGTCATACCCTTCCATTGTTGAAGGTTGATATGAATTATGGATCACATACAATCAGAAAAATTGATATTGCTTCTCTATTCACTTAGACCTGCCTAAAGGGGAGTGAAACAAAGCCAACACTAACAGTCTCAGCCTGATTAAAGTGACTAAATAGATTAATATGCCTGTCTGGGATAAATAATTCAATGAATCAAATAATTTCACAAGATATATGAAACAAACCTACTGTTTAACTTTCTTTTCTAGTGAAATAATTAGTAGTAAATGATGCTATAAGCTTGATGCCTACTAATTTTTCATGGAGATTTTAGAATTCTACTTATTTTTCTGTTGTGTATTATCACAATTCTCAGTAAGGTCTCAAAATTATATATTTACAGTAGCTTTGCGATAAAATGACCATTTTGCAGGCAAATATGGGAGCCACGTAATGCACTGCTAGATCCTGCACAAACAGCACCATGGTAACCAGCCAGTGTTATGAATTAATTCTTAGTTACAACACAAAAGGAGGCCATTTAGTCCACAGATCCATGTCAGCTCTCTCCAAGAGCAATATGATGAATGCCGTCCTTGTCCTTTTATCTTCAGGTGCTTATCCAATCCCCTTTTGAAAGCCACGATTGGATCTGCTTCCACCATGCTGACAGACAGTAGCTGTTCTGTCATTCGTTTTAAACTTGTGTCCTCTGATTATCAATCTTTTCACCAATGGGAATTGTTCCTTTCCATCCACCTCTCATAACTGAACGTTTCTATCAAATTTGCTCCTAACCTCCCTACTCTAAAGAGGCTATCCCTAGCTGCTGCAATCAATGCATGAATGAAGTAATTGTAAGATGAATGCTGATGGGAACATATTGGCCACAAAAATTCTCTGCTCTTCTTTGAAAAGTGCTAAATGGGAGATTTAGGATTTTTCTGAACTCCTGCATTATTAGGCAGACAGTCATTAAATAGCCAAACATTAAGCACCTCTGAACATGCTGCATCTCTACAATGTAGTCCTGAATACCAGTTTACAGATGATGAAGGAGATTTAACTCTTCCACCAGAGGGTAACATACCACAGGAGGTCATGGCCTCAGCTGTGATCTCGCACGTTTCTGATTTCCTTTTGCCATCAGTATTGGCTGTGCCTTCAGCCATCTACGTTTTTAACTGTGAAATTCCCTCACTAATCCCCTCTCCTTCACTCCATCTCTCTCCTCTATCTCATTGGCTAGACATTTGGTTCTTAGCCTTCTCTCTACTTACATGGCTCAGTGTCAAATTATGTTTGATAGTTGATGATATGAAGTGCCTTAGTATCTTAGTATGAAGGCACAACGTAAATATAAATTTTAATTGAATGAGTAGAAAGAGTTGTGGTTTTTGAGTTGAGCTCTTCTCTCAAGTTTCTGAAAATCATTCCTGATGGAATAAAATCAATGCGAGTATAAACCATTTATGCTTCTATGGCCACATACCATAAATGGGGACTGAACCCACAATTTTCTGTCTCAGAGAAGACAGTGCTCATTCAAACCTCAGCTAAACTCTAAAACTGACAAAATAGTGGGTTATGGGCTTGAAATCAGGTGTTGGCACTGTGAAGCCAACTGTAGTGCCACAGGTTGCATTTTTAAGTCAAAATCAGAAGTGCATTATTTTAAAGCTGGTCTGGAGACAAGAGCACAGAAACTAGGCTGATACTCAGCTAAGTTAGAGGTGTCATCTTTTACGTCTCATCTCAGGTGGGGGTACACATGTTTTATAGAGCAGAGTAAGTTCTCATCAATCTCTTGGCCAAAATATATTCCCTAATCACATCTCTCGGACGCTCGTTATCACATTGCTGTTTGGAGGAACTTGCTCTGTACAAATTGGTTTCTATGGTTCCTAAAATATTCTGGTGATTACACTTCAAAGTATTCCATTGGACTTTGGGATGTTGTCAAAGTTGCTTTGTAAATCCAAGATTTTGTTTTCCTTATTTTAAATCTTAGATTGGAGGTGAAGTATTCATTTTGCCAGAATTACTTTCAAAAATGCTGCTGTTAAGATTGTGAATAGAGATAGTGCCAGGATAACTAAATCAGAACAGAAAACATATTGACAAATCAGAAATAAAATAATCTCTAAATTGCGTTTGGCTGCAGTGATTAGCTTATTGTTCCAATAATTTGTTGTTTGACATATTCCAACAACGATTTTCAGAGCTTCAAATACTAGCTAGAAATTGTTAGTTAGAAGTGGTAGTTGAATTGAACATGATTATTGGACCATTTTTAAATTATCAAACTTATTGTTTCTCTTTTCCAGTATTTGTCTCTGGAACTAGTAACACCTTAATGGGAATCCATCAAAATAGACTCACTAGTAGCCCATCCAAAATGATTGTACTATTATTATCCCTATCTTCCCAATGAGTGTAGGGATAACAATGCAGCTTATCCACTGCCAGGGGAACCCTGAACTGACAGAGATTCAATTCCAATAACTTTCAAATGATTGCAATCAGGAGCAGGATCAGAAGTGTTTCTGTCTCTAATTCAGCATTGCTGAAGTTGTTTGGATTCCCTTATTGCAGATTTGTCTGACGTTACACAACTTTACATCACCAGAGATTATATGAAGGCATATCATTTCAAAAGGGACACATTGGCCTTGGAAGAAGTGCATTGCAGGTTCACCAGAGTGTCACCATTGCTGTCCAGGTTAGATTTTGAGGAGACTTTACACAAAATAAGCTCGTCTTCCCTGGATGATCGGAGATTAAAGGGTGATTAGATTGAGGTTTTTAAGATTTTGAATTGATTTGATAGGTGGAGAGAGCGAGAAAAACATATTCCATCAACAGTTTTCAGAGTTTCAAATACAAATTCAAACTGGAACTCCATTAACAAATGCATCGATTTGGATCCCATTTACCATCCTCTCAGATAAAGAACCGGAAGTGATATCACCCACCACAACAGACCAAGACAGTTAAATAGCAAGCGGAACAGAACACCAGCACTTCATCGGCGGCTCACTGGTGATGCTATCTAGCATGGTGACGAAACGTCTGAGAACAAATCTACCAACTCAGTGAGCAAACGTACAACCTGATCCACACCCTGAGATACAAGTCTTCTCCAAAATCGCAGAGAGAGAAACAGTTTCCACTGATGGAGGGGGAGGCTCAAAATCAAAGCATTCCATTTAGGAGAGAGGTTAGAGGGCAATGGAACTCTTGGCCACAAGATACAGTACAAATTAGCTCAATTAATCATTTAAAATCAGAGGTGAATAGCTCTTCACTTAAGTAAAAAAAGGCTGAATGCCCTCTTCATGTCCCTCTGTTGCCAAGGACCAACACTGGATCTTCTGCTTAAACTCACTTAGAAATGTTGCCCTATCATTGGGGATTCTATTAAACTAACGTTTGAGAAAATGAATTATTTTACCATTTATTCAACAAGGCAGTATATGTACCTGAGAGATCTGAACACAAATAGGAACAACAATCAGAGAGACTCTCAGTCGCCAGAATGATGTCTAAAGGTGTTCAATTATGGTTGCTTTCTACTGATTTTGGGAACAATGTCTTTAAAAAATTAAAGGGATTCAGTAAGGTAAAAATTGAGAAACTGTGTTCTCTAACGGAAGAATATAGAACACAGGAATGTAAATCTTAAAATTTAAAAGTGCATTCAGGCAGTAAATCAGGTAGCACCTTAGCACATGTACAAGAGTGGGACTCTCTCCCCACAAAAGTCTGTGTATGCTTCGGAGGTTTAAAGACTGATTTGGAGCAAAGGTGGATAAAATGGAATTGAGATACAAATTAATCAAGATCTAATTGAACAGTGTAAAATGGTCAAGAGGTTAAATGGTCTCCTCCTGATTCAACATTTCCAACTATAATGTACTTTTTATCTCGAAGGGAAGTAGGACTCCTGAGCCTGAGCTCATCCGCACCATCCATTTTCTTTCTTTTACTTGTCTCTTTTTGTGTTTTCTTTTCTTTTTCTCTTTACCTCCCGTTTGGTAGCATTGGCATGTCTGGGGTGAAAGCCACTGTGGACCCTGGCCTCAGTGAGGATTCAAACTCCCGGCTTCAGCATGGACTAGAACTCCCGGTCTCAGCGTGGACTCCAAACCCCGATCTCAGCGTGGACTCGAACTCCCGGTCTCAGCGTGGCCTTCAACTCCCAGCCTCAGCGTGGACTAGAACTCCCGGTCTCAGTGTGAACTCATACTCCCAGCCTCAGCATGGACTAGAACTCCCGGCCTCAGCATGGACTAGAACTCCCGGCCTCAGCATGGACTAGAACTCCCAGCCTCAGCGTGGACTCCAACCCCCGATCTCAGCGTGGACTAGAACTCCCGGTCTCAGCGTGGACTACAACTCCCAGCCTCAGCATGGACTAGAACTCCTGGCCTCAGTGAAGACTCAAACTCCCAGCCTCAGTGTAGACTCAAACTCCCAGCCTCAGCGTGGACTCCAACTCAAACCCTCAGTGTGGACTAGAGCTCCCAGACTCAGCATGGACTCTGACACCCAGCCTCAGCATGGATTCCAACTCTCAGCCTCAGCATGGACTAGGACACCCAGCCTCAGTGTGAACTCAAACTCCCGGTCTCAGCGTGGACTCCAACTCCCAGCCTCAGCGTGGACTCCAACCTCCCAGCCTCAGCATGGACTCCAACTCCCAGCCTCAGCGTGGACTCCAACCTCCCAGCCTCGGAGTGGACTCCAACACCCAGCCTCAGCATGGACTAGAACTCCCAGCCTCAGCGTGGACTCCAAACCTCGATCTCAGCGTGGACTCGAACTCCCGGTCTCAGCGTGGACTACAACTCCCAGCCTCAGCATGGACTAGAACTCTTGGCCTCAGTAAAGACTTGAACTCCCAGCCTCAGTGTAGACTCCAACTCCCAGCCTCAGCGTGGACTCCAACTCAAACCCTCAGTGTGGACTAGAACTCCCAGTCTCAGCATGGATTCCAACTCTCAGCCTCAGCATAGACTAGGACACCCAGCCTCAGTGTGAACTCAAACTCCCGGCCTCAGCATGGACTCCAACTCCCAGACTCAGCGTGGACTCCAAATCCCAGCCTCAGCGTGGACTCCAACCTCCCAGCCTCAGCGTGGATTAGAACTCCCAGCCTCAGCGTGGACACCAACTCCCAGCCTCAGCATGGACTCCAACTCCCAGCCTCAGCGTGGAATCCAACTCCCAGCCTCAGCGTGGACTCCAATTCCAAACCTCAGTGTGGACTCCAACTCCCAGCCTCAGCGTGGACTCCAACTCCCAGCCTCAGCATGGACTAGAACTCCCAGCCTCAGCGTGGACTCCAACCACCCAGCCTCAGCATGGACTCCAACTCCCACCCTCAGCGTGGACTCCAACTCCCAGCCTCAGCATGGACTAGAACTCCCAGCCTCAGCGTGGACTCCAACTCCCAGCCTCAGCGTGGACTCCAACTCCCGGTCTCAGCATGGACTCCAATTCCCAGCCTCAGTGTGGACTCCAACTCTCAGCCTAATGTAGACTAGAACTCCTAGGATAAGCTTTTATCCAACTCCCAGCCTCAGTGTGGACTCCAACTCCCAGCCTTAGCGTGGACTCCAAATCCCAGCCTCAGCGTGGACTCCAAATCCCAGCCTCAGCGTGGACTCCAAATCCCAGCCTCAGCATAGACTCCAACTCCCAGCCACAGCGTGGACTCCAAATCCCAGCCTCAGCGTGGACTCCAAATCCCAGCCTCAGCATGGACTAGACCTCCCAGCCTCAGCGTGGACTCCAACTCCCAGCCTCAGCGTGGACTCCAACTCCCGGTCTCAGCTTGGACTCCAACTCCCAGCCTCAGTGTGGACTCCAACTCCCAGCCTCAGTGTGGACTCCAACTCTCAGCCTCAGTGTGGACTAGAACTCCCAGCTTAAGCTTGGACTCCAACTCCCGGTCTCAGCATGGACTCCAACTCCCAGCCTCGGCCCGGACTCCAAATCCCAGCCTCAGCGTGGACTCCAACTCTCAGCCTCAGCATGAAACTAGAAATCCCGGCCTCAGCGTGGACTCCAAATCCCAGCCTCAGCGTGGACTCCAAATCCCAGCCTCAGCATGGACTCCAACTCCCAGCCGCAGCGTGGACTCCAACCCCCAGCCTCAGTGTGGATTCCAACTACCAGCCTCAGTGTGGATTCCAACACCCAGCCGCAGCGTGGACTCCATCTCCCAGCCTAAGCATGGACTCCAACTCAAAGCCTCAGTGTGGATTCCAACACCCAGCCGCAGCGTGGATTCCAACTCCCAGCCTAAGCATGGACTCCAACTCAAAGCCTCAGTGTGGATTCCAACTCCCAGCCTAAGCGTGGACTCCAACTCCCAGCCTCAGTGTGGATTCCAAAACCCAGCCTAAGCATGGACTCCAACTCCCAGCCTCAGCGTGGTCTCCAACTCCCAACCTCAGTGTGGACTAGAGCTCCCAGCCTAAGCATGGACTCCAACTCCCAGCCTCAGCGTGGTCTCCAACTCCCAGCCTCAGTGTGGACTAGAACTCCCGTCCTCAGCTTGGACTAGAACTCCCAGCCTCTGCGTGGACCCCAACTCCCAGCCTCAGCTTGGACTCCAACTCCCAACCTCAGTGTGGACTAGAGCTCCCAGCCTAAGTGTGGACTCAAACTCCAGGCCTCAATGTGGACTCCTACTCCAAGCCTCACCATGGACTAGAACTACGAGCCTCAGCGTGGACTAGAACTCCCAGCCTCAGCGTGGACTAGAACTCCCAGCCTCAGCGTGGACTCCAAATCCCAGCCTCAGAGTGGACTCCAACTCCCAGCCTCAGTGTGGACTCCAACTCAAAGCCTCAGTGTGGACTCCAACTCCCAGCCTCAGTCTGGACTCAAACTCCCAAACTCAGTGTGGACTCCAACTCCCAGCCTCAGTCTGGACTCAAACTCCCAGCCTCAGCGTGGACTAGAACTCCCAGCCTCAGCGTGGACTCCAAATCCCAGCCTCAGTCTGGACTCAAACTCCCAGCCTCAGCGTGGACTAGAACTCCCAGCCTCAGCGTGGACTCCAACTCCCAGCCTGAGTCTGGACTCAAACTCCCAGCCTCAGCGTAGACTAGAACTCCCAGCCTCAGCGTGGACTCCAAATCCCAGCCTCAGAGTGGACTCCAACTCCCAACCTCAGTGTGGACTCCAACTCCCAGCCTCAGTGTGGACTCCAACTCCCAGCCTCAGTCTGGACTCAAACTCCCAGCCTCAGCGTGGACTAGAACTCCCAGCCTCAGCGTGGACTCCAAATCCCAGCCTCAGAGTGGACTCCAACTCCCAGCCTCAGTGTGGACTCCAACTCCCAGCCTCAGTGTGGACTCCAACTCCCAGCCTCAGGTGGACTCCAACTCCCAGCCTCAGTCTGGACTCAAACTCCCAGCCTCAGCGTAGACTAGAACTCCCAGCCTCAGCGTGGACTCCAAATCCCAGCCTCAGAGTGGACTCCAACTCCCAACCTCAGTGTGGACTCCAACTCCCAGCCTCAGTGTGGACTCCAACTCCCAGCCTCAGTCTGGACTCAAACTCCCAGCCTCAGCGTGGACTAGAACTCCCAGCCTCAGCGTGGACTCCAAATCCCAGCCTCAGTGTGGACTCCAACTCCCAGCCTCAGTCTGGACTCAAACTCCCAGCCTCAGTGTGGTCTCAAACTCCCAGCCACAATGTGGACTCCAACTGCCAGCCTAAGCTTGGACTCCAACTCCCTACCTCAGCGTGGACTCCAACTCCCAGCCTCAGCGTGGACTCTACCTCCCAGCCTCAGCATGGACTCCAACTCCCAGCCTCAGCGTGGACTCCAACTCCCAGCCTCAGCGTGGACTCTACGTCCCAGCCTCAGCGTGGACTCCAAATCCAAGCCTCAGAGTGGACTCCAACTCCCAGCCTCAGCGTGGACTCCAACTCCCAGCCTCAGCGTGGACTCCAACTCCCAGCCGCAGCATGGACTAGAACTCCCAGCCTCAGCGTGGATTCCAACTCCCAGCCTCAGCGTGGACTAGAACTTCCAGCCTCAGCGTGGACTCCTACTCCCAGCCGCAGAGTGGACCACAACTCCCAGCCTCAGCGTGGACCCCAACTCCCAGCCACAGCGTGGACTCCAACTCCCGGCCTCAGCGTGGATTCCAACTCCCGGCCTCAGCATGGACTCCAACTCCCAGCCTCAGTGTGGACTCAAACACCCAGCCTCAGTGTGGACTCAAACTCCCAGCCTCAGCGTGGACCCCAACTCCCAGCCTCAGCGTGGACTAGAACTCCCGTCCTCAGAGTGGATTCCAACTCCCGGCCTCAGCGTGGACTCCAACTCCCAGCCTCAGTGTGGTCTCAAACACCCAGCCTCAGTGTGGTCTCAAACACCCAGCATCAGTGTGGATTCCAACACCCAGCCTCAGCGTGGACACCAAATCCCAGCCGCGGTGTGGACTCCAACTCCCAGCCTCAGTATGGACTCCAACTTCCAGCCTCAGCATGGTCTCCAACTCCCGTCCTCAGCGTGGACTAGAACTCCTGGCCTCAGCGTGGACTCCAACTTCCAGTCTCAGCTTGGACTCCAACTCCTAGCCTCAACGTGGACTCCAACTCCCAGCCTCACTGTGGACTCAAACTCCCAGTCTCAGTGTGGACTCAAACTCCCAGCCTCAGCGTGGACTAGAACTCCCAGCCTCAGCGTGGACAAAACTCCCAGCCACAGCGTGGACTCCAACTCCCAGCCTCAGCATGGACTAGAACTCCCGGCCTCAGCGTGGATTCCAACTCCCGGCCTCAGCGTGGACTCAAACTCCCAGCCTCAGTGTGGACTCAAACTCCCAGCCTCAGCTTGGACTCCAACTCCCAGCCTCAGCGTGGACTAGAACTCCCGGCCTCAGCGTGGATTCCAACTCCCGGCCTCAGCATGGACTCCAACTCCCAGCCTCAGTGTGGACTCAAACTCCCAGCCTCAGTGTGGACTCAAACTCCCAGCCTCAGCGTGGATTCCAACACCCAGCCTCAGCGTGGACACCAACTCCCAGCCGCGGTGTGGACTCCAACTCCCAGCCTCAGTATGGACTCCAACTCCCAGCCTCAGCATGGTCTCCAACTCCCGTCCTCAGCGTGGACTAGAACTCTTGGCCTCAGTATGGAATCCAACTCCCAGTCTCAGCTTGGACTCCAACTCGTAGCCTCAACGTGGACTCCAACTCCCAACCTCAGCGTGGACTCAAACTCCCAGTCTCAGTGTGGACTCAAACTCCCAGCCTCAGCGTGGACTAGAACTCCCAGCCTCAGCGTGGACTAGAACTCCCAGCCTCAGCTTGGATTCCAACTCCCAGCCTCAGCGTGGACTCCTACTCCCAGCCTCAGCGTGGACTCCAACTCCCAGCCTCAGCGTGGACTCCAACTCACAGCCGCAGCATTGACTAGAACTTCCAGCCTCAGCATGGACTCCTACTCCCAGCCGCAGAGTGGACCCCAACTCCCAGCCTCAGCGTGGACCCTAACTCCCAGCCACAGCGTGGA
>NC_057713.1:100269375-100297269 GCF_004010195.1 Chiloscyllium plagiosum | reverse complement strand
TCAGCGTGGACACCAACTCCCAGCCTCAGCGTGGACTCCAACTCCCAGCCTCAGCGTGGACTCCAACTCCCAGCCTCAGCGTAGACTCCAACTCCCAGCCTCAGTGTGGACATAGAGCTCCCAGCCTCAGCATGGACTCCACCTCCCAGCCTCAGTGTGGACTCAAACTCCTTGCCTCAGTGTGGACTCAAACTCCTTGCCTCAGTGTGGACTCAAACTCCCAGCTGCAGCGTGGAGTCCAACTCCCAGCCTCAGCGTGGACCCCAACTCCCACCCTCAGCATGGACTCCAACTCCCAGCCTCAGCGTGGACTAGAACTTCCAGCCTCAGCATGGACTCCAACTCCCAGCCTCAGCGTGGACTCCAACTCCCAGCCTCAGCGTGGACTAGAACTCCCGGCCTCAGCGTGGACTAGTGCTCCCAGCCTCAGCATGGACTAGAACTCCCAGCCTCAGCATGGACTAGAACTCTTGGCCTCAGCGTGGACTCCAACTCCCAGTCTCAGCATGGACTAGAACTTCCAGCCTCAGCATGGACTCGAACTCCTGGCTTCAGTGAAGACTCAAACTCCCAGCCTCAGCATGGACTCGAAATCCTAGCCTAAGCGTGGACTCCAACTCCCAGCCTCAGCGTGGATTCCAACTCCCGGCCTCAGCACGGACTCAAACACACGGCCTCAGCATGGACTCCAATTCTCAGCCTCAGTGTGGACTCAAACTCACGGCCTCAGCGTGAACTTAAACTCCCAGCCTCAGTGTGGACTCCAACTCCTGGCCTCAGTGAAGACTTGAACTCCCAGCCTCAGCCTGGACTCGAACTCCCAGCCTCAGCGTGGTCTCCAATTCCTGGCCTGAGTGTGGACTCAAGTTCCTGATCAGTGTGGACTTGAACTCCTGGCCTCAGTGTGGACTTGAACTCCTGGCCTCAGTGTGGACTTGAACTCCTGGCCTCAGTGTGGACTCAAATTCCTGGCCTCAGTGTGGACTCAAATTCCTGGCCTCAGTGTGGACATGAACTCATGGCCTCAGCGAGGACTCAAATTCTCAGCATAGACTCGAACTCCCTGCCTCAATGTGGACTCAAACTCTTAGCCTCGGCACAGATTTGAGCTCCGGGCCTCAGCATGGACTTGAACTCTCAGCCTCAGCGTGGACTCGAACTCCTGGTCTCAGTGCGAATTCGACTCCTGGCCTTGAGGTGTGGTCTGGGTTGGAAGGGCTGTTATTTTGAACTCTGGTCTATTCATTTTTTAATTTATTGCTGGATTTTTTATTTCTTTAGTTTTGCTCATTTTTCCCTAAGAATTTGTACTTAAGAATCTGTACCTAGTTACCTTAGCAGCTAAGATGGCGCCATAAGTGGTGACTTGTAATCTTTTCACTGTAGTCATGTGAGTACATGTGACAATAAAGCTAATTCTAATTCTAGAATTCTCTCATTTAAGAAAGAAATCGAGAAATCAACAGATACTTGAGAGTTCATGGTTTCCTACTCTCTCAATTAAGGAAGGGATTATTGAGGATCAGTGCAAAATTGGGTAGAGATTAGAAAAAGGTTGGAAATAAAAAATAATTACAAACTTGTGGGTGGAAAATGATTTTGAGGCTGTGACTTTTTGGTTGCACTTTTATTTTTTAACTTTCAACTTTCAAAGGCATACTGCCCACATACATAAAACGCAGAACACTTCAGCAATTCTAGTCAAAAGATACTTTATTCCAATGCCTCTTTTGGTAAGTGAAACAATTAAAGCAATCATCCATCTTCAGACTCATGCTGGATGTAAATTAATAAAAGAGCAATAGTGCAGGAAGCCTATTCAATAGAAACAAATGCTATTTGAAGAGAAACAGTTAAGATCCCGTGTTAGTCAAAAGTTTAGGAGGAAGTTATGGTGTGAAGTAACTCATATTTACAACAACAATGACAATAACTTATGCACTTATATAGTGATTTAATGCAGTAAAACATCCCAATAAAATTCACATAAAATTTAACACTATACCACGTCAGGAGATCTTAGGGTGAATGACCAAAAGCTTCATCAAAGCTGTAAGTTTTAAGATGTGTCTTAAATAGGGAAGGGGAATTGGAGAGACTGACAGGTTGAGCAAAAAAGAGTCCCAAAGCCTGGGGCCATAGCAGCTAAATGCTTGGGCAGCAATCGTTGAGTGATTGAAATCTGAAATGCCAAAAAGGCGAGAGGAGTGTAGATGTATCAGAGGGTTGTATGGCTGGAGGAAGTTACATAAAGTACTGGTCATAGTGGGAATTTGAAAACAGAATGTATGCGCACTCCGTTTGCAATTTACTTTATATCTGTCTGTGCACTCCCATTCTTGATTCTTTATAAGAGGTTACAGTTTCTCCCTATCTACTCTATCCAACATCCTTATGATTTTTGAAATTTCTATCAGATCTTCCCTTAGCTTTCTTCTCTCTGAGGAAGACTATGCTAATTTCTCCAATCTATCCTTGTAACCGAAGTGTAACTCCTCCCTGAAACCATGCTTGCAAAACTTTTTTGTACTCTATCCAGTTTGTTCACATTCTTCCTAATATATCAAGAACAAATACAATATTCCAGCTGACGTCTGACAAATGTTTTATTTAAGTTCATCAGAATGTTCCTACTCTAAATCCTGAGTAATAAAGCCTAAATTACAACATGCTGTATTAACTGTCTCGACCTGTCCTTTACCTTTCATAATTTATGCAGAAGTACACCCAGGTCTCTCTGCTCCTACACAGCCGTTATTTAATTCTTACATATGTGTTCTTTCCATCAAAATGTATTGTCTGAAACCTCTCCACATTCAATTGCATCTGTCCACTCCACCAACATGTCAATGTCCTTTCGTAATTTTACGTTGTCTACCTCACAGTTTACAATGTTTCCACATGTTGTTTGTTTTCTGTAAATTTCGAAATTGTCCCCTAGATACCAAGATCTCGAACACTCATACATATCAAGAAAATCAAGGGCCCAAAAACCAACCCTTGAGTTATTGAATTACAAACCTTCCCCCATCCATAAATATTCATTAACCATATCCTTTATTTCCTATCCCTCAGCTAATTTTGTATCTGTCTTGCTGCTCTCCTATTTGTTCCTTGAGCTATATCATTTCTCAGAAGTTTGTGATGTGGCACTAATTCAGATTTCTTTTGGAAGTTCATGAACAGCATTACCCTCATTAACTCTATTTGTTACCTCTTCAAAGAAATTCCTGCAAGTTAGTTAAGCACAATTTTCCCTTAAGGTATACATGCTGGCTCTACCTAATTAACCTATATTTTTCCATGTGATTATTAATTCTATGCTGAATAATTGTTTTAGGAATGGTCCCGACCACTGAAGTTTTTACATTTTTTACATTACAGTGTGGAAACAGGCCCTTCGGCCAAACAAGTCCACACCGACCCACCGAAGCGCAACCCACCCATAACCCTACATTTACCCCTTACCTAACACTACGGGCAATTTAGCGTGGCCAATTCACCTGACCTGCACATCTTTGGACTGTGGGAGGAAACCGGAGCACCCGGAGGAAACCCACGCAGACACGGGGAGAACGTGCAAACTCCACGCAGTCAGTCGCCTGAGGCGGGAAGTTAACCTAACTGGTCAGTCATTGCTCAACTTATCTTTAAAATCATTTTTTTCTAATTCTCCAGCCTGTTGGTATCACCCTGAGTCCAGGGAAGATTGAAGGATAATGGCCAGTGCTCTGTAATTTTTTTCTTCTGTCACAATGGCCTGGACGGCATCGTCTTCCGCGTAAAGACAAATTTACTATATTTATTTAACACTTAGAGCCATAGAGATGTATAGCACGGAAACAGACCCTTCAGTTCTATTCGTCCATGCCAACCAGATATCCCAACCCAATCTAGTCCCACCTGCCAGCACCCAGCCCATATCCCTCCAAACCCTGCCTATTCATATATCCATCCAGATGTCTTTTAAATGTTGCAATCATACTAACCTCCACCACTTCCTTTGGCAACTCATTCCATACACGTAACGCCCTCTGCATGAAAAAGTTGCCCCTTAGGTCTCTTTTCCCCTCTTTCCCCTCTCACCCTAGACCTATGTCCTCTAGTTCTGGCCTCCCCCCCCAACAGAGAAGAGACTTTGAGTCAGTTCTGTATCCTATCCATGCCCCTCATAATTTTGTAAACCTCTATAAGGTCAACCCTCAGCCTCCGACACTCCGGGGAAAACAGCCCCAGACTATTCAACCTCTCCCTCTAGCCCAAATCCTCCAACCCTGGCAACATCCTTGTAAATCTTTTCTGAACCCTTTCAAGTTTCACAACATCTTTCCAATAGGAAGGAGACCAGAATTGCACGCAATATTCCAACAGTGGCCGAACCAATGTCCTGTACAGCTGCAACATGACCTCCCAACTCCTGTACTCAATACTCTGACCAATAAAGGAAAGCAAACCAAATGCCTTCTTCACTATCCTATCTACCTGTGACTCAACTTTCAAGGAACTATGAACCTGCACTCCAAGGTCTCTTTGTTCAGCAACATTCCCTAGGACCTTACCATTAAGTGTATAAGTCCTGTTAAGATTTGCTTTCCCAAAATGCAGCACCTCACATTTATCTGAATTAAACTCCATCTACCACTTCTCAGCCCATTGGCCCATCTCATCAAGATCCTGTTGTAATCTGGATAACCTTCTTCGCTGTCCACTACACCTCCAATTTTGGTGTCATCTGCAAACTTACTAACTATACCTCCTATGCTCACATGCAAATCATTTGTATAAATGATGAAAAGCAGTGCACCCAGCACTAATCCTTATGGAACTCCACTGGTCAAAGGCTTCCAGTCTGAAAAACAACCCTTCACCACCCTCTGTCTTCTACCTTTGAGCCAGTTCTGTATCCAAAATGGCTAATTCTCCCTGAATTCCATGAGATCTAACCTTGCTATCAGACTCTCATGGGGAATCTTATTGATCGCCTTACTGAAGCCCATACAGATCACATCCACCGCTCTGCCATCTTCAATCCTCACCACCTGCCACCTCATCTTAACCCTTAATTATCTCTATTCCTCTTTTACTACTACTTTACCGTGCATGTGCCTAAATAACATGTTGTGATATACATTGTGATAAATTAGCTGCCAGTCTTTTTTCATAATCCCTCTTGTATTCTTATTTGATTTTGCACCTCCTTTCTGTCCTTCCAGTATTTAGCTTGGTTCTCAACTATTTTTTTCATTTGATACTTGTAGTAAGCACATTTTTTTCTCTTTTTCTTAATCTCTATCTCTCTTTCATCCCATCAACTCTGGATTTGTTTGCCCTATCTTTCTTTTATTTGGAAATATACCTTACCTGGTAGCCAAATTACCTCTTATTTGAAGCTAGCCCATTGCACAGTTAAAGTGTTTCCTACCGAACTATATTTACAGTCTATCCAACTCAGCTCTGCTCTTGCTCCATTGAAAACCACCTTCAGTCAGTTTTTTCTTATTCTGGATTAACCTTTGTCCTTTCCCTCCCATCCTAAATGATATAATATAATGATAATTATCTCCTGAATGTTCCCTCGCAGATACTTGATCTACTTGGTCCACCTCCTTCCAAAGAATCAAGTCTAGCTTTCCTTTCTTGTTGGGCTGGGTACATACTGAAAGTACTTGTCACTCACCACTCTTTACACTATCAGTAATGGAGAATGGCAAGTATTCAAGTGAATGGAGCTTGATGGAAGTTAGGATCCAGGCAGCAGGATAGTCTTAAACCAGGGTAAGTAACACATTTAAATACTCTGGAATTCGGCACGAGGGATAGTTCAGTCAGAAAGGGGATTCACAATTCTCATCTGGCAATTTCAGTCCACATAATGATAATGGCCTGGACTTTGTGTTCAGCAGTGGACAAATAGCCCTAAGCAGTCACATATTTTAAAATGGACAGGTTGTAACATTTTGTTAGAATCCGTACAGTGTGGAGACAGGCCATTCGATCCATCAAGTCCAAACTGACCCTCTGAAAAACATCCCACCTTGACACAACCCCCTGACCTTTAACCCTCATTTCCCAATGCTAGCTCATCTAACCTGCACATCCCTGGATACTTGAGGCAATTTAGCATGACCAACCACCGAAGTTGCATATCTTTGACTGTGGGAGGAAACCCACGCAGACATGGGGAGAATGTGCAAACTCCATACATTTGACCGAGGCTAGAATTGAACCTGGGTTCCTGGCACTGTGAGGCAACAATCTAACCACTGAGCCACCACGTCACCCCATGGCCTGTTTAATAGCTATATAAGGGTTGAGTATCATAACTTTATACCCTTCCTGTAATTGAATACTGATTCTCTTCATAACGTATCATTGTAGCAAAGGTTTTGAAAGAGCAGGACAAATTATTTTGTCTTTGGGTCAATGTGATGGCTGGTGTTGTTTTCTGTTAAATAATTTTGTAACAGTCCACCTACACTGGAACAATGGACTGACCCCACATCCAAACAATGATCTCCACACATTCAGAGTATCTCCTCCACTATCTATCTCTCCAACTCTTTCTCTCAGTTTTCTGATGTTACATCATTATAGCATGAAGCCATAGGCTCAGACTAGTAAGTATTTGCTGCACTCAAATTGGACATCAAATTAACTGCACATGTAGAACTGAAATGCTGTATAATAATAATGGGCCCCAATAACCTTTCTTTTATTCTTATTAAAAGGTCCGCACCGTTATCTCTGCATTTTGGGCTGTGCATACATCTAGTACAGCCAAACCTACACTCCCCACATTAAGCATTTGACTCATACTGGTTAGAAAGAAGATATTTAGCCCATTGAGTCTGCACCAACTGTTTTCAGGCAGTACTTTCCACATCACAACAACTCGCCAGGTAAAGAAAAGGGTTCCTCCATTCTCCCTCTGGTTCTTTTGCCAATTATCTCCAATTGGTGTCTCTGTTTAGTGACCAAGCTGACACTGAAAACCATTTTTCCTTACTTACTTCATCAAAACTCTTAAATATTTTGAAAACCTTGATCAAAACTCCCCTTTAGCCTTCTATGTTCAAAGGAGAACAACTCCAGAACTCCCTGTTTTTGCATTCCATCAAATTCCATCAAAGTTTTGTTTCAACCAGGATTTCTGTGAGTGGATGTAAATCTTTTGATATCAGCTCTGAAATTGCCATCATGAAGCTGTGTTCCCTTTTTTTTATTCATACATAGGATGAGGACGCTGAAGACTGGGCCAGCATTTATTGCCCATCCTTCAGGTCCTTGAGAAGGTGAATTGCCTTCTTGAACTGCTGCAGTCCATGAAGCTTAGGCACACTTATAGTGCTGTTACTAAGGGATTTTGACCCAAAGATCAGTGAAGGAATATTGATATAGATTCAAGTCAGATTAGTGTGTGGTTTGGAGGGGCCGCACAATAATATTTCAGATTCACCTTTGCTAGACTCCATTTTTCCAGCATATAGGTCTTCTACCATAGAGTCATAAAGTCATACAGCACGGAAACAGACTATTCAGTCCCACCAGTCCATGCCGAACATTATCACAGGGTGACTACTCATTTATGTAAATATTAATAACTTGGACTTGGATGTAATGGTTGTTACAATTTCATAATATGTAGAAGATACAAAACATGGAAGGATAACAAACAAAGATGAAAATATTAATAGACTTAAAGAGGTTGTCAGAAAGAATATGAACTGAAAATTTGTTGCTGGAAAAGCGCAGCAGGTCAGGCAGTATCCAAGGAACAGGAGAATCGACGTTTCGGGCATAAGCCCTGCTTCAGGAATGAGGCAAGAATATGAAGCCATATTCCAGAAAGAATATGAAGCCTGGCCACTGGACGAGAGCCAGGGGCTATTGCTGGTTGTCAGATGTAATTCTCAGCTGCAAGAAGGGAATCTCAATCAGGGAGAGAAATCTGGAGCAGTGAAGTGTTCTGATCATAGTGAAAATGGATGGTCATTATTTAATTTTCATCATTTGACTATAATACCTGAGTCTTTCATGGAGTTAAAATGACACTACTGACTTAAAATGGTTGCCGTGACCATCTAGGAGAACGTGAGGACTGCAGTTGCTGGAGAGCTAGAGTTGATAAAGCGTGGTGCTGGAAAAGTACAGCAGGTCAGGCAGCATCTGAGGAGCAGTAGAGTCGACATTTTGGGCATAACCCTTCTAAGTGTCCTGCCTGAAATGCCGACTCTTTTGCTCCTTGGAAGCTGCCTGACCTGCCGTGCTTTTTTCACCGCCACACTTTATCAACTCTGCTGTGATCACCTGACAAACCTAGGCTGTTGAGGGTGTACCTTGCTTATCAGAGAGTTTACCTTCAAGGGCTCCATGTATATATGATGTGCGTATAAAATGTCACAAATCTGCCTTGTAGTTAGTCTGCTTTGTGTCTGCAAGCTGAATACACAGAAATCAGTTGATTGCTGTAATATCTGCTTCATAACTTGTGATTTGTTTCACTGTTGAAAATAAAGTAATCCATAGCGCTAATCAATCTCTGCCGAGTGATTAATCATTAGGCCATTATCTTTAACATTACACTCGACACTCAATGGCATCTGCATTAGAATTACCGTTTCAGTCAAGAGACACTGATACTTGAGGAGGTGTCAAGAAATGTGCTTCTCTTCTTTTATTCACAGTTGCATGATAAATTGACAGATTGGGGAAAAAAAATGATGTCTACAACTATCCAGCATGAAATAGACTGATAATACAGATGACAGAATTCACAAAGGAACTGGATATCAACTGCAAGTGAACAACGAAGGAAGCAGAAAACAATATAGACTGATAATAGCAAGGATACTGATAGTTCTTCTTTCCCTCTTAGTTTCAAGAAGAACTTTCCTGCTCCTCTTGGTTAATGAGAAACCAAAAAAATGGAAACAGACCTTTATGCAACTGAACTCTTGCTGATCCAAGTGGCTGTTTTCTGGAAGTTGGATTTGGGGAAGAGGGTTTCAGAGAATTGATTACATCTCCCCAGCTCACATATTGGGTTAAAATGGCACATGAGATCCCAAAGCCATTATTGGAGAGCCATTATTATTCTGCATATTTGAAGAGGACCATACACTGGCTCAGAGAAAGTTACCCTGTTAACTGCAGTTTAATATTTCATTAACTCAGGTTGGAGCAGGAAGAGAAACCTCATTCCAGTTTAACAGCTCCTGTCCCCAGTTGGTTTTCATCAAATGAGGCACAGGCAGGGAATTAAAGACTTTCAGTATTTAAGGAACAAATCATATGTGAAATTTTGATGGGGGCCTGCAGTATAGATATTGAGAAGATTTCTCCCCTCATGACAGAGTCTAGATCCAGCGGTGATAACTTCAGAAATGTATCTTATTTACAGAGCAACGAAGATGATTTTTTCTTCTTTCAGAGAGTTGTGAGTCTTTGGAATTCTCTACCCCAACAGAGTAATGGACACTGAATCATTACAATAGGGGATTCAAAGATTATGAAAATGTAAGCAAGAAAGTGGTGTTAAAACTACAATAAGCTTTAAACAGCTTATTGTATGGCAGAGAGGCTTGAAAGGATATGTGACCTGCTCCTGCCCCAGTCACTGAAATGTTTTGGTCAGAAATCACATAACACCAGGTCATAGTACAACAGATTTATTTAGAATCACAAGCTTTTGAAGCGCTGCTCCTTCACTGGGTGATGAAGGAACAGTATTTCAAAAGCTTGTGATTTCAAATAAACCTGTTGGACCCTAATCTGGTGTCATGTGACTTCTGACCTGGTCCACCCCAGTCCAACACCAGCACCTCCACATTTTGTGCTCTTGGTTAAATTTTTCATCGTTCTCTAACATGCATTCTCTGTAGCTGTCTAGTTGAACTTTCTGTGTGCTTTTATCATTCCTGTTTCTGTTACTAAACCCCTGAGATCCATTTCAAACTTCACTCTTAGCCATTTCCCCAAACTTTGTGAAGTAGTTTTGTTGCCTGTATCTGCTTCCCATGCGTAGTGTTTTACACTTGCCACTGCTTTAGCCCACTCACATCGTTTGTGGAAATGATACTGAAATTCCTACTTTTGATTCCTGTGGAAGAGCTGATTCGAATTCCTGAAGAAGGGCTCATGCCCAAAACGGTGATTCTCCTGCTCCTTGGATGCTACCTGACCTGCTGCGCTTTTCCAGCAACACATTTTCAGCTCTGATTCGTGTGACAGCAAGTTCAGACATGTGAGTTAAGCTATAGATTTAGCTCTTATTCAGAGAATAATGTCACGGTGCATTCTATGAGATAATCAATAAATAACAGATGGATGCTACAATTTGTAATGCACTGTAGAATTTTCTCTTATTCTCCCTTGTGTGTTATTTGTGTATCTTTCAACAGAAGTTTCCCCTCTTTCCAAAATCACTGCCAGTTCACTTCTAGAAAAGGCACTTGTCTTTGTCAATATTTTTGCAGGGAACAGACTGTTTCTTTAAGGAGGTTTTAAAAATACAATTAACTGTGAAATGATTGATGGTTATGATCAATGAAGGCATGTTTAATCTGTGAATTGAATTCTCCCTCACTGTGCAGAGTACCAGGTGATCTTGACTCTAGCACAAATTACATGGTTGATATCAGCAATGAAGAGCTTATTTGCTGTGAAATGTTGTACATGATTGGAATGAGCTAAGGACTAATAAGGTGAAGTTTACGCTTGGTTTCTCGCACTTTAGTATCACACTGATTCTTCAGCTCAATCGGAGCAGTGGGAGAAAGGAATTGAGGCAGGGAAGGAGTTAAAAGCCCAGCAGACACCTCCCTGCTTGAGTCTGGTTGACCCATAATATTGGACAAGACCTGAGTGTAGGAATTCCTGATGAAGGGCTTTTGCCTGAAATGTTGATCTTTTGTATCCAGGCAAGCACATAGTCTGGGCTTTAGTATCATATCTCAGCTGGAAGACAGTGATGCTTGGGATGGATAGCACACCATCAGTGCTGCACTAGACTGTCAGCTGGTATTCTTTACTAAATCTCTGGAGTCGAGTTTGAGCTATGAGAGAGGAGCTATGAATCATGGCTGTTGGCATCACAAAGAGAATTTACAAAATGCTACTCATTCTTTGCTCACCTGGTGTCACAGTTTACCACTCTCTTCAAATGATCTTTGGGAGGTTTTTAGCAAATCTCTATTTTTTTTTCTCTCCCCAGCTATGCGATAAACTCACTTCTGCATACAATGCAAACTAATTTACTTGATTATGTTTGCTTATGTGAGTGGCTGTTGTTCAAAAGAAATTCAGTGGGAGTGGAGTGCTCTATGATGTTCTGAGGATAAGTTTACTTTGATCAGATGGGCCAATGGGCTGAGGAGTGGTAGTTGAAGTTTAATTTAGATAAATATAAGGTGTTGCATTTTGGTAAGGCACATCAGGGCAGGACTGTTGCAGTAAATGGTAGAGCCCTGGAAAGTGTTGCCAAACAAGCAGACCTATGGGTGCATAGTTTCTTGAACGTTGGGTCGCAGGGTGGTGAAGGCAGCATTTGGCAGGCGTACCTTCATTCGTCAGAGCATTGATTATAGGAGTGGGGTCATTATATTGTGGCTGTGCAAGACATTGGTGAGGCCACTTTTGGAATACTGCATACAATTCTGGTGGCCCCTCTACAGGAAGCATATTGTTAAACTTGAAGGGGTACATAAGATTTACAAGTATGTTGCTGGGCGTGGACAGTTTGAGTTATAGGGAGAGGCTGAATAGGATAGGGTTTTTTTCCCTGGAGTGTTGGAGGCTGAGGCATGCCCTTATAGAAATTTATAAAATCATGAGGGGCATGGTAAATAGACAAGGTCTTTTTCCTAGGGTATGAGGGTCCAAAATAGAGAGCATAGGCTTAAGGTGAGAAAGGAAAGATTTAAAAAGGACCTGAGGGCTAACTTTGTCATACAGAGGGTGGTGCATGTATGGAATGAGCTGCCAGAGGAAGTGGTGGAGGCTGGTACAATCACAAATTTAAAAGACGTCTGGATGGGGTACATGAATAAGAAGGGTTTAAAGGGATATGGGCCAAGTTCTGGTAAACAGAACTAGGTCACACTGGGATGTCTGGTCAGCACGGACAAGTTGGACCAAAGGCTCTGTTTCCATACTATGTGACTCTATGACTAATGGATTCTTGCTGTGTTTGATAAGGGTTTGGAGAGGCCACACTCAAAGTCACAGGTCTGCTCCCCCAAACACCATCAGGATGACACTGCAAAGGAGTACATTTGAGTCACAGTGCTCAGACAATCTAATCTGTCATGAACAAGCACACTGCTTCTAATAATCTGCTGTTACACCTACCCCCTCAGACAGAGACACGGCTTATCTTCCCCTCCCTCACTCTGCAAGAGAGTGAGTTACCATTATGGCAGAAAAGAAAATCAGAGGCATGAATCACAGCCTCATCAATGATTATATTGTGACATAGGTGTATGATAGACGCTGCACCCTAATTGTTTAAAGAGAGATGTATTCCTCTACAATAAGATTTAACAGGCCTATCTTATGATGGGAGAAACAGAGAAATTAATTCAAGATCACTAATCTTCAATAATAATGTACCTTTGTTTGTTCTGAAGTTGATGCTTTTTCAAGTGTTTGCATACGGCTTCACATTATTCGTATTAATATTGCTTTTCTCTCAGTACAAAGATAAACTCTTACATTATTACATTTATGTTGAATTAGCTCTTTCATCTGCCATATTATTGTCACAACTAGCCAGTGAGGAGAATGGAAGCAGCCCCAGAAGTGACCTCCATCTCATCCAATAATTAAAGTACTAATATATCACTGTGTGGTAACACCACTAAACAGTCCCATATTCACTTATTGAACTCAAGTGCACAATAAAATTAAATAGATATCACCATAAACCTGCACAATTTACAGAACATTGGCTTTCTCAGTAAGATTTACATACTGGTTTTTATAGCCATCAGGAAAACAGAATTCTGCCTTTCCCATTTGAAAGAATAGAAGGGTGTAGCACAGAAGGAGGCTGTTCAGTCCATCATACCTGAGGCAACACTTTGAAAGACCAATCCAGTTAGTCCCTCTTTTTCCATAGCTCTGAAAATTAACTATTTCCCCTTTGGAAAGTTATTGGATCTGCTTCCACCACCTTCTCAGAGGAAAACTGGATCAAAAAACTCACTGTAAAATAAATTCCCAAATCCTCACTTTTCAGGGGTTTTTTTTCCAAGAAATAATCCAATGTGTTTGCGAATTTCTTGGGTGTCAGTTACCTTGTGTCAGTTACCTTGCACCTGCTAGCCAGTAAATCAGGAGTCAGTTTCACGTAACCTTGACCATGAACAAGGTGCAGAAGAGATTCACCAGGATGTTGCCTGTCACCAGCTATGAAGAGAGACTAGATTGGCTGGGGTTGCTTTCCTTAGAGCAGAGAAGGCTGAGGGGGATCTTGTTGAAGTTGTAAATTCTGAGAGACATAGACAGGGTGGATAAGGAGAAACCTTTCTTTTTAGTATAGGGGTCAAGAACCAGGGGGCACAATTTTAAGATAAGCAATAGGAGGTTTGGAGGGGATTTCAGGAAAATGTTTTTCACCAGGGGGCTATGTGTATCTGAAACTCACTGCCTAAAAGAATGTTAAAGATAGGAACCTTCAAGGCATTTAAGAACTATTCAGATGATGGCTTGAAGAGCCAGAGTATCTAAAGCTGTAGGCCAAGTGCTGGAAGATGGGATTACATTAGTTGGATGTTTGATGATGGGTGTGGACATGATGGGCTGAAGGGCCTCTTCCCATGTTGTAAAAACTCTATGACTCAACAGTTGTAAAAGTGAACTAATGATTCTCCAAGTTGTCCAGTTAGCAATTTCTGTAGCTCGTAGATTTCCTGGCTTCCCAATTATAACCTCACTTCGAAGACTGTGAACTGCTTTACTCTTCATATTTAAAAAAATTACAGAGCAGCAATGGAAAAAAAGAGTAAAAATGACTTCCAGGGATGATATCAGAATGTACATGGTTATAACAAATAGGAAGGATTCTACAGAGTAGGGATGTAAATCTCCAGAAAAGTAAAGACTAGGGTATGACCTGATAAAATTTCTTAAAACTGTGAAAAGATGTTTCCAGTTATTGCAGAGAGCAAAACTAAATATCATTTGATAGTCACTAATATGCCCAATAGGAAATTCATGAGAAAAACATTTATTCAGAGAGTGCTTATAATGTGGAACTCACTCCAACAGGGAGTGGTTGAGGTGCAGTTTTAACAATTATTTTTTCTTGGAATGTGGGTATCATTGGCTAGGCCAGCATTTATTGCCCATTCCTGATTAGCCCTTGAGAAAGTGTGCTGAGTACACTTTTTTGAACTGTTCCAGACCTGTTGTAGGTTCACTCAATGTTGAATGGTCTTCAGGCAGGAAGTAATGGCCTAGTGGTATTGTTGCTAAGCTATTAATCCAGGGACCCAGGTTCAAATCCTGTCATGGCAGATGGTGGAATTTGAATATATTAAAAACACTGGAATTAATTGGCTAAAGGTGTAGTTCCAAATCAGTATTGTAAAGTCAACAATCTGGAAAACTGCTGAAGACAGCATTAAACTTCACCTAATCTGATGATGCCATTTAGGCGTGGTTGGGGATAAAGCAGATACATCTTGGGAGTTCAGGAAAGTGAAAACTTATATCTAGAGGTCTCCTTATTGTCATCGCAATGATGTATAGTAAATGAATGAAACCCAGCCTAATTGCTATCATGCAATAAGCTATACCTTGTTTAAGAAAAGAAACTCATCTTGTTAAAACTGACTTGTTGTTGTTCCTCTCTTTGTAAACCAGGTAACCCCTTAGATGCAGTCAAAGGATGAGGAATGATGGTTGCACACTTTTACCATAAATAGCACATGGTGCTCCACATTGGGCATCATTGCTTAACACCACACGTTAGAAGTCACAGGTTGTAGTCCAACAGGTTTATTTGAAGTCACAAGCTATCGGAGCTGAAGGGTCATGCTCCAAAAGCTTGTGATTTCAAATAAACCTGTTGGACTATAACCTGGTGCATGTGACTTCAGACTTTGTACACCCCAGTCCAACACTGGCACCTCCACATCATAATACCTCAAAGTACAATGATGAAAAAATCCATTGGACTCAGCATAAAGAAATTTCCAGAAGACCAAGCGAGTTTACAACTTCAGGGAATTTACCAATTTAAGAACTATATATACAGACTGTCAGCAGCTACAAGTCCTTGAACGACCAAGTGTTCAGCAGGAACTCATTGAAACAGGGAGAAACAACACATCAGCCTTCACATTAGCCCTGTTAAGAAACACAGAGGAAGCAGCACAGGCAAGAAAATGTTTAGAGTATTCACACGTGGCAAGTGAAGATTTTATTGGAAAGCAAGAATCTGCAGGAGCATTCCTAGATATTTGGTTAGCTAGGAAACAAATATATCCTAATCATTAATTGTGTCATTAATGTTAAAAAAATCTTTGTTGGACAAGGGGTAAAGCTTTAAATCAATGATAGAATAAACTAGCTAAGAAGGGAGATCAAGTGTCATCCAAATACTTTCTGCTGAGGTTGCAATATTGAAACATTGCAATGCAGAATTAAGCTGACAAAACAGATCATTTAAGAGCCCAAGCAGACAGAGTCTAACAGAAGATAGTTAGAATATGTCTGAGGTCATGGTAAGAATGAACTTCCATAAGGTACACTGTGGTTCGGGAGGAAAGAGTTTATTAGAGTCACAGACATAAAACTTTATTGGTGAAGTCATGGAAAAGGATGTGTATTGTGCATCAGATTGTGAAAGGCAGGAAATAATCTGTTTATTGCTGATGAGTAAAGCAGAACATCTGAATTTTGTCTGCAGGAAATCTCCATTCTGACTGGAAACATGAAACTGCTTACTCATAAGCAGGTAGTACAGCTATACGAGATGACTATTCAAAAGCATTAAAAGCTTTTTAAAGTAGAAAAAGAATTCAGCAGTACTATATTGCGAGTTTAAAGCTTTAAGATAAGGAAAGAAAAACTGCACTTCGATTTACTGAAGTAAAGACCTTCAAAAAAAGAGATTGCAGCTGCGCTGAGATATTGCTGATTTTAAAAGCTTTAAAATAAGATGAATAAATAATCACATTAGGAAGACACAACAGAAGAAACATACAACCAGCAAGATGAAATATCAGTCACAAGTCAAACAGAACACAAGATTCGGACATCTTGGAGAAAACAGTTTTTAGGATACAGATTTGTTTCTAACTTAAATACTAAATCACAATTTGAACAAGTAAATACACTAATTTATTCAATAAGGCACATAATTGTGAATGTTATAATTTGCCAAAACATAAAAGAAGGTACTTTTGACAGAGCTGTAAAAACTTTTGATGATAATTTTAATCTAGGGACAAATACAATTGTTGAAAGAGGAAGATCTATGATGAGTTCAATTTCCATGGGAATCCATAAATAATTTCATTAATGATTTCTTCAGATTAGTGGAAAATTTTGAGCTTTAAATCATAATTCCTAAGAGACAGACTATTGTTGGAATTGAACAAATGAGCCATTGTCAGACATTTTATAGTCCAAATAAAGACCTGAATTTAGAGAAAACTGTTCTCTAAAACCAGGAAGAAAACAGACAAATCTTGACAGAAGAAGGACAACCTTATCATAGGAAAGTAATACATCCTTTCTAACATTTAAGCTAAACACAAAGATTAGGCCAAACAGTAGATACTAAGGTTTCAATCTTTCATTTCTTTGGCTAAATCCAAGTTTCTTTGAGTTTTTTGGATGGTCTTTTTGCCATGTGTCCTATGGAGTTTTCTCTTTATGGAGACCCTGCTAGTCTGGTCTGAGGTCACCACCTAGGTCAGTGTCCTCTCTAAAGGATGAATGGCCAGCAATGCAGAAAGAAACATTAATATCCTTGTCCATTACATCAGGGTGAATGTTATATTTTTCTCTGTCGCCTTGCACTCACTTTATCAGCACTATTGCACACACTTCCCACCAAGACTCATGCCCCATCACTCTCACTGTTGCCTGCAAAATTTTCGTTCACCTGTTTTACCACCTTCGTCTCCTATACCACTAACCCTATACACCCTCTGTGCTGGCTACTCATTCTTTCAGTACATCTCACCCCTTTTGTCCGACATGCACCTGTACTAATAGCCATGCCACTCAGTGCCATCTCACTCATTATAGGAGAATACAGCCCAGAACAGGACAGAGAGTGCCTGGACCAGTAGAGGGGTACCTCACCACCTCTGAGGAGAGAATCCTGGCCCTCACAGGAGAAGACTGGGACCACTCCTGTGGAGTTGCCGAAACATTATTACTCTGAATGCCTTAGCTACTCTCCAATTAACACCAATGTCAGTCTCAATCATTGTAGACCACTTCTAACCACTGGCCATGATGGTTCTTCTTTTTTTCTTGGCTTGCGTGTTTCATAAGCCTACCCTCAATGTCTGTGGAGAAAGGTTGGCTGCAGTAAAACTATGCACTGCATTTGAAGGAGCAACAGCAGCAGCAATCAGACATCTGGGTCACAACGGCCTTCATTACCCAGAAGCTGTTGTGATGTAATCAGCCTGCCTGCCTCTATGGATTGCTTAGTGGCTGACACAGACAGGCAGTCAGGCCAAGCACCTTCTGGAGATGCAAATGCACTTGTACTTCATTGCCTTAGCAAGACTGAAGGCAGGCGACAGAAGGGAGAATCTTGATTCTGCTCTACTTGACCTCCAACAAAAAGAATCAACTTTCTTTATGCCAGGAATGGCTCCAATCAGTGGACAGCCTTCTGGCAATTCTCATTGTCTATAGTTTTACTACAGTTCCTTGATAGCGTTCTTGACCAACTGCTGTCTTGATGTCAATCTCTGTGAAAAATTGTGAGGAGCTTTATTCAAAGATCCTGTACCAACTACATGGAGATGTGCCAGCACAATTAACTCCAGAGCTCTACCTGTGGTCATGAACGCCACGTTTACACTGATGGTTTAATGGAGCAGTTTGGGCAATTCCAAGGATTCTCTTTTAAATGATCAAGAGATGCCTTCATCAGGTGAATTGTAACTTGTTCACAGAAGTGAAAATTCATCAGTTTGATATCACAGCAAATGAGCTGGACTCATTTGCTTTTAGGCAGTCCATGGGCTTCCCAAAGTTCAAGGTACAATTGACGGCAGTTGCATTGATTCAGGATCACCTGCGGGAAACCTCATAGACAGTTTATACTTCAATTCCTGAAATACATAGACAGACTGTGTGTTGTTGTTTGATATCACCCTTAACTTCAAGTCAGAAAGTTATGTGTTCTAAGTCCCTGATGCCATTCAAAATTGCACATCAATCATAACAGTGTGAGAGTGGTCTATGTAAGATCTACCCCTTGCTCCAATTTAACAGACCCTATCTACCACCGCATCACTCACTATCCCACCCCTGAGCCCCTCACTACCCCAACCCCAGCCCTTCACTACCTCATATTTGACAGACCAAAGCCATTGTTCCCACTGCGTGGATCAAATGCAATGTGTTACACTATCACAATGGGACAACAATTGAAAAAAGCACAATACTGATAAGGACATGGAAAAATATTCTGTTACTATGGCAACACTCGTGAGTAGAAATATGAAACATCTACAAAATGGCTATGACTTTTTGTTACTGCAAACTTAAAATAAAATCAAAAGATTTGCTGGTGGAAATAGCATTCAGAAACACATTGTGATTGTATAAGGCTCTAACTACTTTGATCCATTTTCAATAAAAGGCATCATATTCATCAGGACCTTTTAATACATAACCTTATTAAAATCATTCATCTTCATTACCAGTTGGTCACAAGCAGAGGCATTAGCCTTTGGCCCATTTGAAAGGTTCCCACTTCTCGTGGATAAATCATTCAGTCCTAACTCCAGAATATCCCAGAGATTGGAGAACAAACCTCTAACTCTGAATCATGAGCTCCCCTCCCCCCCCCCCCCCCCCCCCCAACCACTCCCCTGTTCTTACATCCTGTGAAAATTAAATAAAAATACAGTGATCAAGACACAGCCACAAGACTTGGGATTAAATTATGAAAATGAAACTTGGCAGAGATGTATGGATGGACAACCTAATGGATAAGACTTGCAACACTTCTGCTTTTCCTCTCACCATCCATTTCAACAACAAAGTTCATATTCTTATTATTGGGGTCACAGACCCAGTGATGGTGTCTATTGTTGATCATTTACTTCCTTAGGCTCAACCAACTGCTTCATCTTTCTTCATCAACTGCTTTATTTTCATCAGAACTGGGGTTTTTGACTGATAATTGTCATGTACTCATTTCCATTCACAACTCCTCAAATAAGCAAACCCCAACCACATGCAGTGGGACCTGGGCAACCCAAGCATGGGTGACTAAGTTAAAAGTAATACTCACAAAACGTAAGTACCAAGCAATGGCCACTGTTATACTCTGTGTATAGGGTTTAACCAACTTTAGTCTCCCAAGTGCTGCTTGTTGTGTCTAACGTATTTCCTTAAAATTCCTTATTTAAAGTGCAGTAGATATTTGCATTCTCTTGGCTCTGGTAGATCTCCTGCATCCTTCCAAATCTTTTTACAGAATCATGTGACACCGATATCATTAAACCATATAAGAAATGTGGATTTTCAATAGTGCTGCAGACACCAGAGGTTAGCCAGGAAAATAAACCCTATTTAAGGCTGGTGTCATTACCCTGGCCGCCTGTACTAGCATTCATTAAGCAATTCATTAAAGAAAAGGGAATTATTTATGAAGGCAGTGAAATACTTCCAATGAAGTCATGAACAGGTGGGAGCTATACACTTTAGCCACTAAAGGCGGGATACATCCCTTTTGACCACATTAATCTGGGAAACAACTTCAGTAGTACCACAGAGCAGCAAGGGAAATAAGTAGTCATACTGCAGTTTGGTGACAGAGGTTGGGGTGGTCTTGATTCTGGGCCAAGAGGAATCACTGTTTGACCTGTTTCCCACTCATCCTGTGGAGACATTCCTCTCCCGTTGGAAGCTTCATGGATATGGGATAGATGGTTGCTGCAAGGAAGATGGAGACTAGGACGAGTGTAATCAGACAGCCTTGCCTGCCTCCAGTTTGTGCACACATTGGGTTTGTGGTGGATCCATTGGTGAGGCTCAGGGCTCACATGCCTTTGAGCAGCAGGCAAAGGACGGTGACGATTTTCTTTGGGCATCCATATTTAGAGCCACAATCTAAAGCTGCCCAAATTGGGAGGGTCAAAAGCCATCGTGAGGTCGAAGATGGCTATGTATTGCTGCTGCTCTGCACTTTTCTTAGAATTGTATTGCTGTGAAGACCATGTCCACGCTGCCCCTTAATGGACAGAATCCACATTGTGACTCCAGTGGGAGTTCTTCACCCTCTAGGAGGAAGTGATTGAGGAGTATTTTTGCAATGGCCCCTCCTGGCGGACAGCAGGGTTATCAGTCCTGTCTCACCTCTTGAACATGATCACAATGACATTTCAGACATCTGCAGCTTTGCTCTTCTCCTTCCAGATGATGGAGACAAAGTCATGTACTCAAGCCAAGAATGGTTTCCTGCTGTGTTTTCAATAGGATTTCCTCCTGAACATCGGTTCTCAGATGTCAGGCGGCCTTTTGGACCTCAGTTTGGGCTGGGTTTGTGCTGATTTGGTGGGATGTGGTTGAAGGCAGCCATATGAAGCAGATTGGTGGAGGAGATCCTCAAAGCACTTCTTTCAATGGGCCCTGACTGCCTCCATGTCCTCAATGACCACCACACTACACTTGGCTCCCCTGGATTGCTTGGCCTATGTATAGTTTGATTATGCTAAAGAATCCATGCTGTTATGGTTGTAGATGAGTTGCTGGATTTCCTGCACTCTTTCCATCTATCATATGCTCTTTAGCCCATGACCTTTTCTGGATCTCGGTCTGCGTTTGTTTATAGATCTACGTCTTTCCTTCGGGTTTTGGTGGAACTTCCATGTCAGGAACACCTTGACCTTGTGATTCATTAGTTCCTGGATCTCCTGATTATTTCCTTTAAACGAGTCTTAATACTTCCTAGTGGAGAAGCAAACTGTCACCTCACTGCTTATGATGAATTTAAGAGCAGACCATATGTAGTGGACACTTAATGGTTCCTGTAATGAGTGCTGCTACTTTGGCTGCGTGGCACTGACTGAGTTGACCTGTCTTTGCAGCGTCAGAGAGTCCTCAACATGCATTTCATGTGGCAGCAATTCTGGACAATTTTGGAGGCAAGTTGATGGAGATAGTAGACCAAATTCAGTGATGATCATTCCAGCAAACATCATCTTCTGTCCTGTCACAGATAATGTGCACATCCTTGCAGTCCCTGGCGTAGACAATGATGTAATCAAGAAGGTACCAATGTCCAGAATGAGAATGTCAGCATGAGTTGTTGTATTTGTCTTTGATGAAATACAGCGTAAATTACAAATATGCGATGCTCTGGGCCTTTGTCCAGAGAAGGACTCCATTTGTGCTTGTCTTCTTTAGGCATGCCTTGCCAATCATGCCTTTTCAGAAATGTGTCTCCCTGACTCTGGCAAAAAAATACCCAAGGAGAATCAGCTTGTCTCCACGAGGACAGGACAACTGAAAAAAGTCAAGGCAATCAGGAAGAGTTCACACGTGTTCATCTATCCAAATTAATGACTTGGATGCAGAGATATAGGTAAAATAGCCAAATGGTGATGCACATGACATTAATATAGGTGGCAAAGTAAATTGCAATAAACAAATAAGAAATTTCAAAATGGATATAGATAAGTTGGGTAATCAGCCAAAATTTGGCAGATGGAATACAACCTGGATAAGTGTGAAGTTATCAATTTTGCTCAGAATTGAAGGGCAACTTCTTAGCTAAATAGAGAGAAACTTCAGACTGCTTCAGTGCAGAGGGATGTGGGTGTATGAATTGCAGAAAACTAGCATGCAGACACAGCAAGTAATAAGGAAGGCTCATGGAATGTTGACATTTATTGCTAAAGAAATAGACTACTGAAAAAGGGAAGGATTGCTGGAATTATACAAGGCATTAATGAGACCACGCACAGTTATTGAAGTTATTGGTCTCCCTATTCAAGCAAGGACGTGATTACATTGGATGCAGTTCAGAGGAAGTTGGCTAGATTGATTCCAAAGATGAATGGCTTGTTTTATGAAGTGATACTGAGCAGTTTAGGCTTGTACACTCTACAGTTGAGAAGAATGAGAGGAGATGTAATTGACATTTAAAAGATGCTAAAGGGGACTAACAGAGTAAATGTAGAAAGGATGTTTTCTCTTGTGGGGCAATCTAGATTATAATTTTAGGATAAAGGGTAGCAGATTTGAATCAAAGATGAAGAGAAATTATTTCTCTCAAAAGTTCATGAATTTGTGGAATTCGCTATCCCAGAGTACAGCAAATTCCAGGACACTGAGTAAAGTTAAGGAGGAAAAGGACAGATTTTTAATTCATAACATGTTGAAGGGTTACAGAGAGCAGGCAAAAGAAGGTTGAGTTGAGGTTGAGGTGAGATCAGCCATGATCGTAATGGATAACAAAGCAGGCTTGAGAGGCTGAATTGTTTACTCCTGTTGCTGGTTCTAATGTTCTCAAATCATGTTTAAACAATTTATGGGAGTTCTTTGAAGGATTAACATGTACTGTGGATAAAGGGGAGCCTGTAGATGCACAGGACATGGATTCCCCAAAGACATTTGATAAGCTGCTGCTTCAAAGGTGATTGCAGAAAATAAAAGTTCATCATACAGTGTATAACATATTAGCGCAGATAGAAGAATGAGTGACTGGTAGAAAACAGACAACACAAATAAATTGTTTTTTTTAATCTGATTGGCATCATATGACAGGTGGCATCCTGCAGAGTTTATAATAGATCCATATAAAATCATAATAAGATCACAGTTGAAATACTACAAGCAGTTTTAAACCTCATGTTACATCATTGCCCACGAGTGGTGGATTGGAAATCCAGATGAGACTGATTCATTTTTCTATTCTTCCATCGATGTGAGCATCACTGATTAGGTCTGCATTTTTCACCCTTGAAAAGGTAATCTGCGCCACTATACCGAGCTTCTGGTGACCCCCACCCTACAAGAACAGCAGTGGGGGTCTTGCCACCATACTGTCCAGGGCAATCAGGGAGGGGCAATAAATGCTGATCTAGCCAGCGATGCCCCCATTCCATGATTGAGCAATAAATATTTGCCCCATGCCATGATAGAGTCTCAATCTAATGTCTCCTCTCAAATACAGTATCACTGACAGTGTAGAACCACCTCAGTACATCACTCAGAGGGTCAGCTAGGAAGCTATACTCGAATCACTGAAGTGAAATTTGAATCCACAACTTTTTCCACTTAGAGGTAGCGGTGTTACACATTGAGTCACAGCTGCCAGTATCAACTGCTGGGGAACATGCTGCTGTGAATATTTATATTGAAGCATGTCAGAGCTAGTGCAAGTATGGAAATCCCAGAATGATTTTGTTTTACTAAAATTACCAGCATAAGACTTCATAGGTCATAAAACCGAACATACCTGCTCCTGAATTATTCAGAGTTCACAGGGACATGTAGCCGAAATGTTTAGGTAGCAGGACACCTCATTTAGCTGAAGAATTAAAGGAAATTCTCTGACTCACATATAACCTTGAATTCCATGTACCCTAGCAACCTCCCTCCTATAGTCAAACTCTGGATTATTTATACTCACCAATCATATCCTTGTGCTGAAATCAATAAAACATCCACACACTCACTACTTTCTATGTTCTTGAATACGGTAATGAGACAGCCCAGCATAATACTGCACAGACATGAAATATAACCATGGGCAATATTTTTAAGTTTCAAGGAATATATTTATATTTGCAAATAGGTCTCAAAGCAGTCTCCACTCAACAGCATATCTTGGGACATAGCTGTGTCAGTAAATGCCCGCTCGGTGCAATAAATCTTACAGCCCGAGAATAAAAAGAATCATGAGCGGCTGATAAAAAGGAAGCAGTTGGGGTTTAAAAATCATCTGGACCTATTAAACAGGGCTGAACCCAGCTGAAAATTGAGAGGGCTCTCCCTGTTGACATCAGCATGTCTCCAAGGTCAACTTTCGGTATAAAAATATTAGTCAGGCACACTCGTCAATCTCAGCAGTGGGAAATATGGGAGGGGGATGCAGAGAAGAGGGGGAGTGGCAATTGCAAAATCTTTCAGGTGTCCTTGAGATGCAGTGTTCTGATCTCTGAGGTTGTGACTCATCGCATTTTACAGGATTTAATTCCCACATTATTTAATTGCAGATTAACAGTGAGTTAGATTTGAAGAGCAGGCAAGTTATGTTAAACTTGTATAGGATGTTTGTGAGTACTCAGTTGAGTTCTATGCACAATTTTGTTCTCCAAATTATAAAAAGGATACAGAGGCAGTGCAAAAGGTGCAAAATATATTTGTCAGTTTTATACCAGAGCTGAGACGTTACTACTGTGAGGAAATTTTGAATAAGCTATGTCTCTTTTCTCGAGAAGAGAGCAGGCTGAGGGGTGACAAAATTTATGTTTTCAAAATTATCAAAGAGTTCAATCAGATAAAATTAGCAAAAGAATTTCTGATTGTGAAGAAAATCAAAACTGGGACAACTCATATAATCCAGTTATTGATATATCTATCAGGAATTCAGGAGAAATATCTTTACCTAATTGGCATTGAGAATGTGGAACTGACTACCACAGGGCGTGGTTGAAGCAAATATTTTCATTTAAGGAAACTGGATAAATGCTTGAGGAAGAGAGGAGTAGAAAATATATATTGATACAGCAAAATGAAGAAGGGTGAGGGGAGACTCATGTGATGCTTAAACACCAATATGCTCCAGTTAGACCATTATGACCGACTGGCCTGCTTCTGTGTGTAAAAATTTGTTATTTAGGGTTGATTAGATTGTTGTACTTGAGAAATGCACAGAGTCACAGAGTCGTACAACATGGAAACAGATCCTTTGATTAAACCAGTTCATTCCAAACTAAACTAGTCCCACTTGCCTGTACTTGGCACATTTCCCTCCCAACCTTTCCCATTCCTTAACATATCCAAACATCTTTTAAACGTTTTAACTGTACCAGCAACCACCACTTTCTCTGACAGTTCATTCCACACACAAATGATTCTCAGTACGAAAAGATTCTCCTTTTTAAATCTTTCTCCTCTCTGCTCAAAGATATGTCCCCTAGCTTTGAATTCACCCACCCTAGGGAAAAGACCTTTTCTTTCAGCTTATTTATGCCCCTCATGATTTTATAAACCTCAATAAGGTCGCCCCTAATATCCTATGCTCCTGTGAAAAAAGGTCTAGTCTTTCCAGTCTACTTTTATATCTGAAACACTCCATTCCTGACAACATCCTGATAAATAATTTCTGAACCCTCTCCAGTTCTATAATATCCTTCCTAAAAAGGGCTCTTACGCCATGACATTTAATCAAAAGATGGATAATATTAAAAAATACATTTTTTAGCCGCAAAGAAAGCAAAACAAAAGAATCAACACAAAAAAATTCAGAAAAATTTGACAAATTGCTAAACTACTAGCATTTCAGGTTCTGGAAATAGCGAGAGATAGTCTGCCACCTTTACACAACTTCAAATGAAAATCACAAATTATGACAGCAACCAAGGCAAAATATAAGATTCCATGGCGGGCTGCCTGGAAACTTTTTAGACTTAGGTCTTACATGTTTCGGAAACCATTTTCCTCAATTGAGATGCAAAACTAGAAATAAAAACAAACGGCATATAAATCTGTTCAGAAATAAACAGTTGTAGTACATACTAGCCAATTCCTTGTGCCAGAACTGGATTCATTTTTGTGTAAGCTGCTCACAAGTCATTTGCACGTATTATTGTAACATATGTAAATAGCAAATATATTTGAGGTGCTATTCACAACTACAAACATTGGAAGTTCAGGTGATATTAAAACAAATTTATAAAATGGATCAACAAAACACAATTCATAGAACATTGTGCATGTGTTGGAAGACCTTCACACACAGAACATCAAATAAAGGTCTAACTGGCATCAATCCTTAGGAGTGTTATATTTGCTTACAAATACCCAACAATGATTTTGACTAATACAATAATGGAAGTAATTTCTTGTTTGCACATCTCTCTCCTCCAATTATCATTATTTACCCTCCTCTCCTGAATGCAATAGGTAATTATTTCCAATCAACCTGCTCAGATATGTTAAGACTCACCTCCATTAGTCCCCACAGGTGAAGTGTGTAAAGATGGCATTTTTTTCACTTGTTCTGTATTTCTGAATGTGGACTGAAACTGGGAAAGAACTGTTGAAAACCAAGGTTTGCTGGAGGATTACCGCATGTTTCTTTCTAAAGCAAGTACCCTGACACTCATTGGACGCACTGTTTACACAGCTGCTGGTTGAAGCAGTAAGAGGAGAAGGTAGGGACAAGCTGGAGTCAGATGGAGCAAATGGATGCTGCTAACAAGGAGCCGATTGTTTTTTGGACCAGTTATTAGTTATTGTTGACAAATACCTTCTCCCTGCCGACAACTATGTGTTGAGTCCCCTGTAGCTGAACAGTTTGGGATTAAGAACAAGATAGTGAGAAGTCATCAGATTTCTACCACCTCAACATCTCTCTCCGTTTTCTCCAGTAAGAGCTAATTTAAGCCTAGAAAAAAAAATTCATTTTCCTTCAATGGCTACTTTAAGCTTTGACTTTTAATTAGTAAGTCAGAGACCTGTGCCTCCTGCAAACAGGTGAACACATCCTGAGAAAGAAGACTGAAAGCAACATTTGGATCAGCATAAGTATCATCTCAGCAGATCCTGTGAACCCACCCAAGTGAACGGATTCCCAGTCTTTTGCTCTACCCATAACATCCATATTTATTTCCCTCTCTGTGTGTAAGGAGGAATTTATGTGGAAATGAGAGTTTTCATTAAAAGAGTCATATCCCAATGGTTAATAATTATTTGTCTGTAGCTAGAGTTTGTTTATTTGTCATTCTTGTTAAGTTCAGAACCTGGTCTGTGATGTCCAACAACCTGGATTATACAAGATTATAGCATAAAATTACAAATTTATCAGTGAATAAAGTGAATGGGCACAACTGAGGCAGATGGAGTTTAGTGTAAGCAAGTGCAAGGTTATCTCTTTTGGACTGAAAAAGGATGGATCAGGGTACTTTCTAGCCAGTATGAAGATAAATATTGTGAACATTCAATCTGCCCTGAGGGTTCATGTGCATTGATTTTTAAAATTTCACAAACTAGTATAAAAAAACAATCAAGGCATCTAATGGAAAGCTGGTCTTTATAACTACTGGAGAACTGGAGAACAAGAATCCAGAGTTATACTGCAGCTTTTCAAAACCCTGGTCAGTCCCCATTGGATTACTGCAAGCAGGTCTGGGCACCACATCTTAGGAAAGATTGATTGACCTTGGAGCGAGTACAATGTAGGTTTGCAAGAATGATACCTGGACTTCCGGGGGTAAGTTATGAGGACGCCTGTTATACAAATGAGGCCTGTTTTCTCTAGAATTTAGAAGGCTAAAAGTGATCTGATCAAGGTCTTGCAGTGTTGTTTGCAGTGCGTGTTGTAGTTTTTGTTGCAATGTGTGTTGCAGTGTGGGTCTGTTGTGTGGGTTGCAATGTGGGTTACAGTGTGGGTTGCAATGTGTGTTGCAGTGTGGGTCTGTTGTGTGGGTTGCAATGTGGGTTACAGTGTGGGTT
>NC_057713.1:100257725-100268875 GCF_004010195.1 Chiloscyllium plagiosum | reverse complement strand
TTACAGTGTGGGTCTGTTGTGTGGTTTGCAGTGTGGGTTGTGTGTGCAGTGTGGTTTGCAGTGTGGCTTGTGTGTGCAGTGTGGGTTGCAGTGTGGGTTTGTTGTATAAAGTGTGTGCGCAAGGAGTTATTATTTGGAAACTAAGATTCAAAAAGGGAGATAAAATAGATTTTGGTTTTCAGTCTCCTGTTCTTAACAAAGGTCAAGTAGTCATTCTGAGAAGTGATCTAAAAATAACTTTGCAAGAAAGCTATTGAGTTAAGCTACATAATTTTATCAGTTGCCTGTGGAGTTAAATGTGGAATGTTTCAAAAGTTGAGCTTTTTAACACAAAAATAGTCAGGAGCCATTAGTGAGTTATAATCAGAAGAAGAGACGTCATCCTTGAAGAAGAGTAATTGATTAACTTGTGCCAGTCTCCAGACTGTGAGAGTTTAGTTTGTGTAATTCTGCAGACTGTGAGAGATTAGTTTGCATAAGTCTGTAGACTGTGAGAGTTTAGTTTGTGGAAATCAGAGCTGAAAAAAATGTCAGCCTGTTTCAGCAGTGTAACAAGAAAGGCGGGTAAGTGTCACTTGAGTACAAACATATGAAATTGGAGCCAAAGTAGACTCTTCAGCCCCTCATGCTTGTTCCATCATTCAATAAGATTATGGTTATTTGTGTTTCGAATTCCACATTCCCATTAGTCCCCAGTAATCTTGATTCCCCTACCTAATGAGAATCTATCTATCTCTGCCTTTAAAACATTCAATGACTGTACCTCCATAACCTTCTGTGGCACAGTGTTCCAAAAACCTTGAAAGGGTAATCCAAAGTTTCAAATTGTGCTCGCTATTTCTGGACTGACCCCCAGGAATGGATGTGCAAATATCCTTTCCGTGTCCACCTTGTCAAGGTCAGTCTGGATCTTATTATAGACTTCAATCAGTTTACCCCTCACTCTTCTAAACTCCAATGTAAAAAAAATCAAATCTGTTCATCCTTTCCATGTGCTTTAGACAGATCGTCAATGCCTGCAAGGAGGAAATACCAGGATTTCGACCCAGTGACAGTGAAAACAACAGTGATGTATTTCCAAGTCAGGATGGTGAGTGGCTTGGAGGGGAATTTGCAGATAGTGGTGTTCTGATGCATCTGCTATCCTTGTCCTTCTGGATGGAAGTGATCCTGGACTTTGAAGGTGCTTTCTAACAACCTTTAGTGAATTTCTGCAGTGTGCCTTGTAGATAGTACACACAGCAGCTATTGAGCATCAGTGGTGAAGGGAGTGGATGCTTGTGGATGTAGTGTCAATCAAGTGGGTTCTTTTGTCCTGTCAAGCACCTTGAGTGTTGTTGGAGCTGCACCCATCCAGGCAAGTGGGGAGTATTCCATCATACTCCTGACATATGCTTTGTAGATGGTAGACCGGCTTTGGGGAGTTAGAAGGTGTGTTACTGACTGCAGTATTTCTAGTCTTTGTGATTTTGTAGCCATAGTATTTGTATGGTGAGGTCAGCTGAGTTTCTGGTCAATGGTAGCCCCAAGGATGTTGATAGTGGGGAATTCAGTAATGGTAACACCATTGGATGTCAAGGCATGTTGGTTGGATTGGCTCCTGTTGGAGGTAATCGTTATCTGGCATTTTGCATGATGCAAATATTACTTGCTACTTTGTCAGCCCAAGCCAGGATATTGTCCAGATCTTGTTTCATTTGAACATGGATTGCTTCAGTATCTGAGGAGTTGCAAATGGTGCTGAACATTGTGCAATCATCAGCGAACATCCCTACTTCTGACCTTACGATGGAGGGAAGGTCATTGATGAAACAGCTGTAAGTGGGTGGACCTAGAACACTACCCTGATGAACTCCTAAAGAGATGTCTTGGAGCTGAGATGACTGACTCACAACAACCACGATCATCTTCCTATGTGACAGGTATGATTCCAACCAGCGGAATGTTTGCCCCCGTACCCATTGATTCCAGTTTTGCTAAAACTCCTTGATGACACTCTCGATCAAATGAAACCTTGATGTTTATACTCCCAACTCACCTCTGGAATTCAGAGGTGTAACCAAGGCTGTAATGAAGTCAAGAGCTGAGTGGCCCTGGTGGAACCTAAACTGGTCATCACTGAGCAGGTTGTTGCTGAGCAGGTGTTGCTTGTTAGCACTCTTAATGACATCTTCCATCACTTTACTGATGATCAAGAGTAGACTGATGTGGCAGTAAGTGGGCCGGTTGGATTTTTCCTGCTTTTTGTGTGTAGGACATACCTGGGCAATTTTCCACATGGTTGGGTAGATGCCAGTGTTGTAGCGGTACTACAACAGCTTGGTTAGGAGAGCAGCAAGTTCTTGAGCATAGCTCTTCAGATTTATTGCTGGAATGTTGTCAGGGTCCATTGCCTTTGCAGCATCCAGTTCTTCCAGCCACTTCTTGATACCATGTGGAGTGAATCAAATTGGCTGAACACTGGCACCTGTGATGCTGGGGATACTGAAGGAGGCCAAGATGGATTGTCCACTTGGCACTTCGGGCTGAAGGTGCTTCAGCCTTATCTTTTGCAATGATGTATTGATCTCTTCCAACATTGAGGATGGGGATACTTGTGGAACCTCTCCTTCCAGCACGTTTAATTGTCCAGCACCATTCATGACAGGATGTGGCAAGACTGTGGAGCCTAGATCTGGTCAGTTGGTTGTGGGTTCTTAGCTCTGTCTGTTACTTGCCGTTTATGCTTTTTAGTATGCAAGTAGTCCTGTTTGAAAGCTTCACCAGACTGACACCTCATTTTTAGGTATGCCTGAAAATGTTCTTGGCATGCTCTCCTGCATTCTCCGTTGAACAAGGGCTGAACTCTTGGTCTCATGGTAATGGCTGAGTGGGGCACATGTCAGGCCATGAAGTTGTGCAGTCAATCTAATAAACCTCTTCTGAACTGCCTCCAACTCATCAATCCCTCCTTTAATAAGGAGGTGTAAACTGAACACAGTCAAAAAGTGTGGTACTGGAAAAGCACAGCAGGTCAGACAACATCCTAAGAGCAGGAGAGTTGACATTTTGGGCGTAAGCCCTTCATCAGGAATGGGGGGGTGGGGCGAAGGGGGCTGAGAGATAAATAGGAGGGTGGGGGTGGGGCTAAGGGGAAGGTAGATGGGAAGGTGATAGGTGGATGCAGGTGGGGAGTGATTGTGATAGGTTCCTGGGAAGGAAGATGGACAGGTAGGACAGGTGAACTTGGCACCACCCTCTTGATCTGTGTTTTGAACTCCTGGAGGTCTGAGGGCATCATGAAGGTGGAGCTAGAAGGTCCAGCCATCTCTGTAGTGTCCTGGGAGGAGACTTCTTGGGGACATGACTGTACCTCCACCTACTGGCTGCTTACTGGCACTGCCCTATCTCCTTGTGAGGAAGAGGCACCTGGAGTGAGGTCAAGGAGCGTTGTCACCCTTCACCAAAGGCTAAATCAATGGAGTGCAGATCCTAAGACTGCTGAACCTGCATCTAAATGACAGCTACTAATGTGTTATTAGAGGCAGCCAACTGCTTGAATGCCTGAGGCAGCAGGCTCTCCAGTGTATTGCTGCAGTTCTGCAGCTTTTGTGTTCACTTGCTCAGTGCCTCTGACAGACCTGCTTGCTGCTCTTGTGTCGCCTTGTGCATGTCAATGCAATCATGAATTGCCACCATCAATGGCTCCTTTCCTGCCTGGGGCTGAGCAGGAATCCGGTCTCTGGCAGTCCACTGTGTGCCAGTGACCTGGGTGTGCCTTTCGTGATCAGCTGCAGAGTGAAGTGAAGTGCTTACCAGCAGTTGTTCCCAATCCCAATCCAGTAATGTACCCACCGAGGTGTCAGTATTTGAGCTGGTGGGTGGCTACAGGAGCAACCTTGCCTGTGCTATCTCTGAAGTAGCTGCACTCTCTTCCTCTGACACGGCAATGGGGATATGCTGCAGCACAGGCCTCTTGACCATGGAGGCTGTGGACTGGTACATGCAGAAGACAAAAGAGAGAAAGTATTGTAAACAAAGGGTAGAAATTGTGACATGTCAACAATAGATTCCACGTGTAGGATAATGGGAGATTAGTAATAACATGTGCAGGTTAGGTGGATTGGCCACATTAAATTGCCTATAGTGTCTAGGGATGTGCTGATTAGGTGGATTAGCCAGGGGAAACACAGGATTGGGGGATAGGGTAGGGACATGGGTCTGGGTGGGATACTCTTCAGAGGGTTGGTATGTACTTGATGGGCTGAATGGCTTGCTTCCACACATTAAGGATTCTATTGTTCGATTAGAAACAATGGACAATACTTCTTACTTGGTTAGCAGGTCAGGGATGTTTCAGCATCTCCACAGGAATGGTCACAGTCTTCACCTGCAAGGGCCATGATCATCTCCTTATAGAGGGTGAGAGGTCCAATGGCAGGCACTCCACTAACCACCCTAGCACTCTTAGTCCTACTCTGGGCCATGTTTTCTTGCAAAGACAGAAAGAAAGGAATTGAGTGCAATGAAAGTGGATAGTGTGGCTGTTAGTGCTGGCAGAGGTGGAGGGAATGTGGTGAGGTGTTCCACGTGTGTGAGTGAGCAGACCTGAGGCCACATTGGGTTGGTGATGTGAGAGAATAGGGTAGGTATTCTACCAATGTTATTGATATCTCTGGAGCAACTGAATCTTCTCCTCCCACGAGAATTCCTTTTCAGCCCTGAACAGATGTCCAAACCCTTGACACCAGGCATGCAACACAGCTACCTGGACTCCCATGCCTTGCTGTAGAGAATGGTGTCAATCCCCCTTACTGTACTACTACCTAATGCTATTACATTCCTTATTGTTTCCCCTCCCTCCCTATTTGAATGATTTCCTGTACCATGAAGCCATGGTCAGTTTGCACTTTCATTCTGCAACACCACTCTCATGCAAACAGGCACTTATTGCCTCAAACCAATTGGATAATTGGAGAAGCTGAAACTCCTGCAATTGTAACCTCTGGGAAGCCCTTACCTGCTTCATTTACAGTCACACCTCCTGTCCCTGACCAAATCAGAAGATCCAATCCAAAATGAAGTAACTGACGCCCAGTACAAAGAATCCAGGTAACCTTCCTGCTCCCTGATGTGTCACAGTAGTTTAGCCTCCAGCTCATAGACTCTATGTTAAATGTGTTCAAACGTCAAACATTTGCTGCAGATGTGTTTGCCCTGGATAATAGTGGTGTCGAGGAATACCCATACGATGCAGTTTTGTTACATCACCTGAACTGCCATCCTTATGAGTTTTAATTATTTAGTTATATTATTCTTAACTATTTATCCTTAATTATTTTTAACTTATTTTGTTCTTAACTATTTGTTCTTTGGCAGTCTCGTGTGAATATGTTCAGCGACTGAAAACCTATGGTAACCAAATTCAAGAATGAAACATGCCCTATCCAGCCAGGTTTCACTCATGGATCAGCTGGGATCATAACAATGTGCACTAACTTGTGAAACAGAAGCTTCTCAAGCTATTCCCTGTTGGAGAGTCAGTTGACCACATAACGTGGCATCAGCAAGGTTATGGTTCAGTATTGATATCTGAGGACACAGAGATAGCATAGGAAGGGAGAGGTGGGTGAACATTCACTGAGAGAGATGAAGTATACTGGAGTTTGGCAACTTGGGTTAATATGATTTTCCTATAGATTATTGACAACATTGGAATGGCTACACAGTAAAAGCATTAGCAAATCTGGAAATATTTAGCAGATTAGGCAGCTTCTGTGGAAAGAAAGAAAATGTTAATGTTTCAGGTTCAACATCTTCTATCAGAACTGGGAAGGAGTTAGAGAAACAACAGGTTTTAAACAACCACAGAGGGATGGTGAGGGAAAAGAACAAATGTAAAGGTCTGTGATGGATTGGAAGGCAGGAGAAATTAAATGACAACAGGGCCTAATTGTACAAAGCAAAATGAGATGATAATGAGACCGAAAACATGTAAAAGATAGGCCGAGAGGAGGTTTGAATGGTAATAGCAGAATCAGTATACAATCAACTGATTAAAAGAATGAGAGCAGTACTTACCATTTGAAGTTGTTGAACATGATGTTAAGTCCAGAAGACAGTAAAATGCCTAATTGAAAAATGAGGAGCTTTTCATTGAATTTGCTTTGAGCTTTACTGAAATCACGTAGAAGGTCAAGGACAGAAAGGAGTGAATGTGAATGGAGCGGAGAATTAAAATGACAAGTGACAAGGTGATCAGTCTAGTTCACATCCTGGGTAATCTCAGATTGTTAACTAATCTTTGTAGTGAATCAGTTAATAACAAAATTATTTTACCAAATTGTCATGAATTTAAACGGGCTGGCCTTGTTGGCGGATGAGGCTCCAGTGGGAATCACAATGAGTGAAAGTTTTAGTCAAAGAACGTACTAATTTCACACAGGGAACAACATACTCCTTTGTTTATCCAGCGCTGACATGCTTCGATGTGAAAATCAACAACTTGAAATTCCCCGTTAGGTGAAATCCACCTTCAATATTACAAATAGCAAATGCAGTTTTACATTTCTAAGTGTGAGCAGCAGTTGCGTGGGATGGCATTAAATGCTACCCATGATCAGTAGCTCAACCTCATCATTCTTACATTAAACCAGGATGGTTACGAAGTGTCTAATTTTTTTCAAAACACACAAAGAAAATTGGACTTCATTATTAAGAATTAATAATGACTCATTCGCTAATAAATTGAGTTTGCCAATGACTTGTCTTGACTATTTCGGGGGGGATTATACCAGCCAGCACGATGTGTGTGGGAGTTGATATTTAATGAATTGTTTCTGGCAAAGGGGATTCTCAGAGTGCAGAATATGACAAATTTGTTCCACTTACTCATCCCACAACTTTAAGACAAGTAGCAGTGACCAAAGGAAATGCTTATTAATAGTCTGAAAGGACATAGTTAAAGTCAAATCCTTAGAATTCTTCAGATTCATCATCCACCAACATATAAATCATACAGAATTGGAGTTTAATGCAATAATAATCACTTGGGTGCCATGGGAAGAAAAGAATTCTGCAGTCCATTTGTATCAATTATCAAAAGAGATTGAATACATATCATTTTCTGGTTGTTAGACATACATTTCATTTCAGCATAACTATACAACTGATAATAGAATATAACATATTAACCATTATCAGGTTCTCTAAGATAAAGAGCAATTATTCATCACTCAGTCCAACTTTTGCTAACAGTTATTGTTTATTGCCAGACCATACTTTTAATTGTTTTAATAGCTCATATTCAAAATAACATAAAAGAATTAGGTTCTGTTGGGACTGACCAGGTTCTGTTTCCAAATAAGGTGAGTAAAGCTCATTCTCTGGACAGATTCCAGAACAGTGCACAGATACAGAGCCCAGTGAGTAAACCATGAAAAGTATCCACATAAGAGTGTTCACTTGGTCTAAATGTGAACAATAACATCACATGAGGTTTCTTCAGTCTGCTGAATTTTGATTCTGCACAATGAAGACCAAATCTGCTACATACAATGATCATTAAAATGTCATGAACAAATACAGAAAATGATCAAAAAGGTTCATGGAATGCTGACCTTTATAGCCAGTGGACTAGAATACAAAGTGAGTAGAAATCCAATGTCTGTTACACAAATTTCTGGAGGAATTGTGTGGAGGAAGACCTCTAGTAGAGTGAGCAGTTCTGAGCACCACACCTTAGAAAGGATTCATTGACTTTGGAGGGATCACAGTGTAGATTTACTACATTGATAACTGGACACCAAATGTTTAACTATGGGAGGGTTTACAAACATTATGGTTCATATTCCCTGGAATTTAAAAAGTTAAGCAGAATTCATTAAAAGTTTCAACTATTAAGGGAAACAAAACTACTTTTTCTTATTCACACATGGAACATGGGCATTTCTGACTGGATTAGCATTTATTGCTCATCCCTAGTTGCCCTTAAGAAGGTAGTGGTGAGCTGTATTCTTGAGCTGCTGCAGTACGTACTGATGGAAAATAAGTTATTTCTGCTAGTTAGAGTCTCTCAGAGTTCACATCCTGGGTAATCTCAGATTGTTAACTAATCTTTGTAGTGAATCAGTTAATAACAAAATTATTTTACCAAATTGTCATGATGGACTGATGGAAAATAAGTTATTTCTGCTAGTTAGAGTCTCTCAGACAAGGGGCCAAAATTTAAACAAAATGGAGCATAAAGTTCAATACAAAGTTTGGAAACACTTCTTCATACCAAGGATGGTGCAAGGTTGGAGCTCCCTTTGGTAAATGGTAATTGGTGTTCAATCCACTAAGATTTTACATCTGAGTTTGGTGTATTCTTATTCTCAAAAGTATTCAGCAACATGAAGTTATATCACAGATCAACCATGATCTCATTGAATGGCAGAATAGACTCAAGGGACTAAATGGTTCCCAAAATTCCTTCTGGTCTGGCATCTTGGTGGATTTCATCCTATCTGGACGGCCTTTATACTGACAATAGAGAAGTCAATATGTTCCTACATCAAAATGTCAGGGCAGTAGTGTTCTTCATTGTCACAGCAGCTGTACCACCAAAGTGGAAATTGCCTTTATGTTTAATTGCAGAAGATAATTTCTATACAGCACTGGATGGTGGGATTATTCCCACTAACCTAATTCAATATATTCTGTAAGGTATCCGACTATTGTATATCCCACAACAGTTTAGGAAGACAAAAAGTATAATTGAATCTTTGAAATCTTGAAACACAGAGAGAGAATTAAAAGATTTTTTTGTAAAATGAAGTGCCAATCGCTGTCATTAAACTGTAGAAAGAGATGTTGATTAACCCAGATTGCTCCATGAAATGTCAGGGATATTAATAATGATGAGGCTGTTAAATCAGAAATCAGGACATCTTGTGCAGCTTCCATCAAACAATCACAAGGCATTGAAGATTCAGGATTTATTTAATATTCCAATAGCGCAGCTTTCCTCACCAAACCTCTCCTTCCCTCCCTAGCAATCACAGGCTGTAAGGTTAGAAACCCTGACAGAAGTCTGGGTGGACATTGGATTCTTTGGCCTGTGCCAGTTATATATTAACAGAGAGCCCAGAGAAGGATGTGCCGTGTGAACGTCTGACCCCCAATGCCCTCTCATCTCACAGGATCTCATCTCACAGGACCTCATTCCACAGGAGATATCGGGAGTGAAATTGATCTTGGGAAGGAGTGAAAAACAGATGAATGAGCAGTCAACTTAACAGCTTGGCCATTTTTCATGGTTTAAATAAGCAGTGTCTAACACACGAGGAGGGGGGACTTCAATGGCAAAAATAGGCTAGGGGTGAGGTTTGGCGGTGAATTAAAATGTAAAAGATCTCAAACTCAAATACAATCACTCTCAGACTGTCCTTTGAATTTGGTAGCAGCTGCGAGGAGCTCATTCTAGCCAAATGTAAAAGTAAAATACTGGATGCTGGACTCCTGAAATAAAAGCAACCCTGGAAATTCTCAGCGGGTGAAGACAGTTTGTGTGGAGAAAGACGTCATACTCAAAATATAAATTTTGTTTGAATCTCCTCTGATGCTTCCAGGTCAGCCAAATATTTCCAGAACTTGCTGTTTTTTTCTTTACTTCTGTTCTACACAAAACTGCTCCCTCCACTCCCTGCCCATTAATATAAAGGTCAATGAGACAACAAGGAGAGGTAAGCTGAACATGTTCCTCCTCTGCATTCCTCTGAGGGTGTTTCAAGCTGTGTTTTCCCTCAGAAACAACTAGACTTCAACTTGCATTTGCTCATGACCTTCCCAAGGTGGTTGAGAGAATGGAAGAAGCAGAGGGTAATCAGCAGGTGTGTGCTGGTCCAAATGAAATGGCATATCACATTCACCGAAGCCTGCTCCTTTTATTTCTGATAAGCACTCTATTTTTCTTTCCCTCTCTGAAGAAACACAAGTCTGTACATGTTTGCTATTCAGTGCCTTGGAGCCCTGGGAGCTCCTGCATTGTGAAAGCAGTGCAGTTATTGTATTCGCTTCTCACTTGTACAGAAACAGATGTGTCTCCTTATTGTCGTCAATCTGCTGCAGATAGATCTTCAGCCAATGAATGAATAAAGGTTAAGGAACCATTTACAGGAACTTCAAATATGCTATCAAATAAAAATCAAGGACAAATTGAAAATCAAGTGCAATCTACTAATGAAAGGTTTTTAAAGTTTGGTGTTTGACATAATTTATATCCAATTTTGTAATTAATCATCTTTCGTGTTAGACTTGTATTTTAATTTAAATGCCCAGATATCCCGAGTCAACATAGCATACTGTACCTATATTCTCCTGTCAGTGACCTCCCAGAAATATGGTGTTCTAACAATCGCCTTTCCCCATTACTATGAAGATCTCCATCCCCACCACCATGTACAAGAATGTGAGTGCGCAAGAAACAACTATCTCTCGTGAAGCGGATGGCTGTATTTTTTCATTATTTTGTTCTGAGATTTTTAACGCAAAAATAACTTTTTTATCTCTCTGTACTTAGATTGAATGACATAAAATTAGCTGTACAAGAATAGGCCATTCAGTCCAACTAGCCCTTGCTGTTATTTACTCTCCACATGAAAAGCCTGCAACTACTTTTTCATCTCTTACTATCACTATATGCATCTATTCTTTTTTCTCCCTTTGTGTTTATTCAGCAGCCTCTCAAATATCCACAGTTCGGCTCAGGCACTCCCGAGAGTAATTGTTTCTACATTCTCCCCACTCTCTGAGTTAAGATGTATCTCTTGATTTATCTGATTTTGGCTATAATATTCAGAATAGAAGTGTGCAGAACATACTAGTTTCTTCAGATGATACATGAAGAAAATGAGGTGAACCTTTTAAAGGGATACAAAAATCTTTCAGTGAAACACAGGCTTACTAACTGCCAGAAGTGACAGGCAGTGTTACAGCTGAGGCTGGAAGAGTCTATTCTCAATGTAGTCCCACTACTTGCCAAGTAAAAACATAAATATGACATCAGGTTAGAGTTAAAAAGATCTTAAAAAACATATTTCTCAATAACCATACTAATAATTTTAGTAGAGCTGAAAATGTGTTGCTGGAAAAGCGCAGCAGGTCAGGCAGCATCCAAGGAACAGGAGAAT
>NC_057713.1:100216586-100256669 GCF_004010195.1 Chiloscyllium plagiosum | reverse complement strand
AGGCAGCATCCAAGGAACAGGAGAATCGACGTTTCGGGCATAAGCCCTTCTTCAGGAATGAGGAAAGTTTGTCCAGCAGGCTAAGATAAAAGGTAGGGAGGATGGACTTGGAGGGGCTTTGGAAATGCGATAAAAGTCCCTCCCCCAAGTCCCTCCTCCCTACCTTTTATCTTGGCCTGCTGGACAAACTTTCCTCATTCCTGAAGAAGGGCTCATGCCCGAAACGTCGATTCTCCTGTTCCTTGGATGCTGCCTGACTTGCTGCGCTTTTCCAGCAACACATTTTCAGCTCTGATCTCCAGCATCTGCAGCCCTCACTTTCTCCTCCTTAATAATTTTAGTATCCAAAGAAACTTATTTAATGAAGATGTAACAATTGTTTAACTGCACACCTTGTAATGTAGACGTATACATGTCAAACACATGCAAGCACCAATAAAACCACACACACACGCGTGCGCTCTAGGAAAAGAGAAAAAAAAGACATCTCTGCAATGATGGGCTTTTTGAAAATAACAACCACTTTTGTCAATAGTTTATTTTTGAATGCCAAAATGCAGTATGTTCTAAAGTCTGTCACTGTGATGTCCTTGCACATGTGATCAAGTCACTAACCATAAATAGTGATATCTGAGCTTTCACTGACACTGCTTACTCATGAAATACAAGATTGAGAAGTTTACTGCAATCACTCTTTCTGAGCAACGTATAGGTTTCACCCAAAACTCACCAAGAGAGTTCTTTTCAGAAATGGGAGAGATTAGCTTGACAGCACTTCCTTACATGATTCTTGTCCCCGATTTGAAGACCCGATAAAATAAGAACCTCTTCAAGCCAGTCACTGCATGGTCTATAGTTATCACTAGTCTAAAATAGAAATTGCTGAAAAAGCTCAGCAGATCTGGCAGCATTTGTGGAGAGAAATCAGAGTTAACGTCTCAGGTCGAGTGATACTTCCTCAGAATTTCACCCAAAACATTAACCTTGAACTGCAACATTAACACTGATTTCTCTCCACAGATGCTGCCAGACCTGCTGAGCTTTTGCAGCAATTTCTATTTTTGACTCTGATTTACAGCATTAGCAGTTCTTTCCGTTTTTTTTTAGTTATCACTAGTCATTTGATTTCTAGGCAGCCTTGTTAAAAAAATCTCCAATTTGCTTTCAACAACCTCTTTTCAAGAAGCCAGTCTAGAATTCTCTACAAAACTTGAAAAAAATCTAATATCCAAATCCTTCAATGTGTCAGTCTTCCAAGAAATTTGAAACATCTTCTTTACACCATGATCAGATTAACTTGTCGAACAAGCTTGCCCAGACAATTCATGATGGTTGGAACAGTAGGATAGATCATTTCTACCTCACAACCACCACCCTCTACCCCTTACCCACAGCCAGGGAATTTTTAGAGTAAAAAAAATGCCTTTCAAAGAAAAAAATCCAGAAAGTTCTCTTACAATTTCCTCAAGCAATTGAGACCAACCAGATGGATCAGAGGGCCTATTATCAATTAATCCACTCACCTACAGTATCTGCCCCCTACAGGCAAGAACTGGCCCAACTCCTTCTGAAAGGGATACGAAGAGTCAGCAGCCAGCACACCACTCGGCAACATATTCCAAAACTCTCTGGGGAACGAAGGACTGCCCAACATCCTGTCAGTTCCTACTTCTACACAATTTTAGCTCCTAAACACTGCTTCACCCCCAATCAGTCAAACTGGAGGAGTCTCTTATAGACACACAGACCAGCCCTTTCATTAATTCATAATGGATTCAGCAAATGCCCAGTGGCACCTGTCAGAGAGGCAGCTCGACTGAAAGATCTGAGTGAGACAGGATGGAATAATCAAAGTGGCTTCAAGCTGTAACTGCTAGATGACCAGATTAGAAGAGAAGTCGCAGAGCGTGCACTTAATGAATTTTGATTTGAGAATTTATCAAGCTCATCAGATTTTGTATTGCTCATAAATATAGTATTATCAACCATGAGCATGTACAAATTGGATTAAAGATCAAACACTCTGCACCCAAAGAAAATTAGATTGTAATTAATTACAGAAGGGCATTTCATGATGAATAGTGGGTAGACACGATCGTTGTTTTGAGTCAATAAAACACATCAAATAACATAATACAGCTTAACAGATAGATACTTCATCTTTATTCAAAATAAAACTCCAACTAAAAGGTAGTGATGATTATGACAAAATTAGGTGCGATATTCAGATCAGGAGATAATTATAGTACACCATTTTTAATATGTACAAGTAGCATGTGGTATCTCTCCAAAGGACAGACAGGATTATATTGGTTTTAATTTGCTTTTCACATTCACAGCTCACACAGTTGTCATGTTAAGACTGTATTCAGCTAGAATTCATTTGTTATTAATTTGCTTGCAATTTTTTAGTGTCTAAAGACCATTGGACTTGATGAGGAGACCACAGGGGATTGTTCGTGCAGGTCAGCGTTGGTTTGTTTGCATCTCTGCCCCATTCCAACTTTCACCCCTTCAGAAAACACTCACTTATATATTCTGTCAGATCCAGCCTTGCTGAAGAGAATTTTCCTCCAGTCATGACCAGACAATTAAAACAGTTACATCTAGCACTTCTAATCAACCTGTTCTTTATCATAGAATCTCTACAGTGTGGAAAAAGACCAATTCAACCCAGCAAGTCCATGTCAACTCTCTGAAGAGCATCCCACCCAGCCCAACACGTCACCCTATTCCTGTAACCCCACATATTACCATACCCAATCCACCTAATCTGCACATATTTAGACATTGGGAATAAACCAGAGCACCCAGTGGAAACCCACACAAACATGGGGAGAACACGTAAACTCCATATAGACAGCTGTCCAATACTGGGATTGAACCTGGGTCCGTGATACCTTGAGGTAGAAGTGCTAACCACTGGGTCACTGTGCCACCCCATATTCTCAGATGTTACTTCACACCTCTGGAGCAGGTGGGACTTGAACATGCGACTCCTGGTCCAGTGCACCACATGAGCTATGGAACCTGTAGTGGCATTATTGCTAAACTCATCTGTCAGATGAAATGTTAAAGCCAAGATCCCATCTGCTCTCTCTGTTAAAAGATCCCATAGCACTATTGAAAACAGAGCAGGAAAGTTATCCCTGCTGTCTAATACAATATGTGTCCCTGAACAACAGTAACACTGATTATCATGTTACTGTTTATGGGACCTTGTTACGTGCAAATTAGGCTGTTGCATTTTCTACATGACAGTAGTGCAGAGGGTCCATTAAATAAGAGCTTGGTGCAAGATTATGGTTCAATCCCTGTACTGACTGCATGATGTAGTTCTTGGAGCTCATTTCCTCACCTTGACCCACAGTGGTACCATTGCATGAGGCGTGATTCGCAATCTTGGATGGACTGCAGCAGAGATGAAAGAAGTGCTCTCCTCTGTCATTCATTGTGGCTGCCAAGCTATCCAGATGTCGTGGACCCTGTGTACCTCTGGGATCATGGGAAAGCAACTGAGAGAGTGGGGACAGTCAGCACACACTCTTTCTCCACTAGACTCAATCCTTCAGTGGGGGTTTAGCTGTCAGAGGTATAACCTTTGAAATAATTTACAGGATGGATGTATTCAAACATCCAGGGGTCTACCACTGTGACGATAGTGTAACAAGTAACTACATTGGCTGTGAAGTGCTTTGTGGCATCTGGAGGCTGTGAAGGGTGCTATAGAAATGAAAGGTTTTTTTAGGGTTAGGATTTGAGTCGAGTAAAATTGCTTCTCATTGTCTCACTAGCGAACCTGAACTGTTGGTATTGGTCACACCCTCCACAGATAGTTTACCGCTGTGCAGAGATCAACCTCCTACTGGCTGGCTCTTGCTGGGCATTAATCACAGGTATATCTGAGGAAGGGGGACTAGAGAGGGCTGGGGGAGGGTGGTTTCTGATCACAACATCTGTGGAAGGGGCAGTATCACTTAGAGTCATTGAGTCATACAGCACAGAAACAGGCCCTCCACCCCACCTTGTCCATTCTGTCCGGGTTTCCCAAACTACTGGTTCCATTTTTTTTGCGTTTGGCCCATCTTTCCTATCCATCTACCACCCAAATGTCTTTTAAATGTTGTAATTGTACCCACCTCTGCCACTTCCTGTGGCAGCTTATTCCATACACAGACCACCCCCTTCTCTCACCTATGTCCTCTAGTTTTGTACTCCCCTACCTGGACACATTTCTTGTGTGTCTGGCCTCTTCCACACATGGTAGAATATTTTCAGCATGGTCTCCTACAACCCCTTTGGGGGTTAGCTACCTATTAATTGAGCTAGTCAATTAATAGGTAGCTGTTAAACTGAAGCAGTCAAACTGAAACCTTCTGCAGATTGATCCAGTTTGTTCCAGATCTTTACACTTGTGTTATGCAATACATTTATAATAGTGCAATTTCTACCTCATCAAATCTCACCATTACCTGGTCATAACAAATATTGAGCTTACATAGTTTAAAAAAAAGGGTTAGAGAAAATTGGTAGGTCAGTTAGCACCTATAGACAAAACAATTCTGGTCAGTTCACAGCTGGAGTACTGTGAACAATTTTGGGCCCTTTATCTAAGGAAAGGTAAACTGAAATTGGAGGCAGTCTAGACAAAGTGCATGAGGCTGTTACCAGTTATGGAAGTACTATGTTCTGGAGGAGAGGTTGAGTAGATTGGGATTGTACACATTGGATTATGAAAGAATGAACGGTGCCATTATTGAAAAATGCAAACATCTTAGGGGACTTGACAAGGTTCATGCAGAAAGGTTGTCTTCCCTTGAGGGAAACTCTAGGACCAAAGGGCATAAGCCCAGAATAAGGGGTCGCCAGTTAAAATAGAGGTAAAGTTGAATTTTGTCTCTCAGAAACTTTGGAATTCTTTACTGCACAGGGGTGTTATGGCTAGGTCATTGAAAAATCAAGACAGATTTTGAATCAGTAAGGGAATCAAGGGCTGTGGGGAAAAGGGAACAAAGTGCAGTTGAGGTTTTTCAGAGCAGCCATGATCTCATTGGAGTAAAATCAGTTAAAAATCACACAACACCAGGTTATAGTCCAACAGGTTTAATTGGAAGCACTAGCTTTCTGAGCGCTGCTCCTTCATCAAATGGTTCATCAACCTTCATCAACCACCTGATGAAGGAGCAGCGCTCCGAAAGCTAGTGCTTCCAATTAAACCTGTTGAACTATAACCTGGTGTTGTGTGATTTTTAACTTTGTTCACCCCAGTCCAAAACCGGCATCTTCAAATCATGGAGTAAACTCAGTAGACTGCATGACCTACTCCTACTCCTACATCTTATGGTCTTTACAGTCTAAAAAACGGAACTAATGCTTCAATTTGATCATGAACTGAAGGCCAGTTTGAGTTGACAGATCAGGCAACAGGTTCTGTCTTCAAACCCCACTCCTCATTCTGGACCACCTAGTCTGGGATTTCCCTTTAGTACCAAGGGAATGCTACATTTAAGATAGGCTAGACTGCAGGCTCCAGAATGGAGATTCCTGCTGATGTCCTGGGCTCAATTTCTCACTCCATGATCACCACGAGAGACAGATTCACTCATCACTTCACTTTTGCTACCACATTCATGGATTCTGAGCAAACGGTTCACCCTTGCTGCGCGGTCCCTTGCAATTGTTCTCCAACTATAATGGCATAGGTAAGGTAGACAGGAGAAAGTGAGGACTGCAGATGCTGAAGAGTCACAGTTGATAAACTGACCTTGGAAAAAGCACAGCAGGTCAGGCCACATCCGAGGAGCGAGAGTCAACGTTTCGAGAGTAGCCCGTCTTCAGGAGTGGGGAGGGGGAAGGGGCTGAGAGATATAGAAGGAGAGGGGGTGGAGCCAGGGGAAAGGTAGGTGGGCGAAGGTGGGAGGTGACGGTGATAGGTCAATGGGAAGTATGGAGAAGATACGTGGGAAGAAGGATAGACAGTTATGTCAAGAGGGTGTATCTGGTTGGAGGATTGGATCTGGGATGGGGTAGGGGAGGGGAGATTTGGAAACTGGCGAATTTAATGTTGATGCTGTCTGGCTGTAGGCTCCTGAGGTGGAAGATGAGGTGTTCCTCCTTCAGTGTGCGTGTGGCCTTGTGTGGTTGGTGGAGAAGTCGATAGCCAATGGCTTTTCCCCTATGGTATGAGAGTCTAAACATACAGGGCATAGGTTTAAAGTGAGAGGGGAGGAATACAAAAGGGTCCACAGAGGCAATTGTTTCACATAGAAGGTGGTGAGTGTCTGGAATGGGCTACCAGAGGTAGTAGTGGAAGCAAGTACAATTTCATCATCTATGAAACATTTGGACAGGTACATGGATAGGATACATATGAAAGGATATGGACCAAATGCAGGCAAATAGGATTAGTTTAACTGTGAAAACTGGATGGCTTGGGCAAGTTGGGCTGAAGGGCCTGTTTCCATGCTGTAGATTTCTATGACTCTATGCCTATTGCAATATGTCAGTTCCCCTCTCTAAACACAGTTGTTGTTTTTCAGTTGTCAGCCCATCTGCTGCTTTTGTTACCTTCAGTCTAAGCTATTCCATCGCTCACCTGACCGCCACCTGTATTACATCCTCTGTAAACTCGAGTTTATCCAAAACGCTGTCTGTTTGCTAATTCACACCAGGTTCAGTTCAATTATCACCCCCTGTTTTCATTAGATTTCACTGCCTTCTGATTTGGTAATGCCTTGATTTGAAATCATCATCCTTGTTTTTAACTCTCTCATGGCCTTTCATCCCTCTCTATCTCTGTATCTTCCTTCAGACCAACAATTCTCTCTAATCCAAACTCTCCTGAATCCCCACCTTTTGTTCCTCCCCCATGGATGCCTGTGACTTCAGCTGCCTGGACCCAATGCTTGGAAATTCCTTCTTTAAACCTCTCGACTGTCCATCCTCCTTTCAGTCTCTCCTTAACATCTCCTTGACATCGACCTCTTTGACCAAAATCTAAATCTATTTAGATTTGAACTGCAATTAACTCTGTTTTTTGCAACCAAGTAATATACACTCTATAGCGAGTATGTTGCGGGAGGATGAGATCTATCAGCTTCCCATTAGTGGACACTGCTAAGTACAGTAATGCAGATCATAAAAGACAGTATGTCACAGCATTTAAGGGAAAGACAATGTCTAGAATTCATCTTTATTCCCCCGGATATACATTTACACATAACTCACCAAACTCCATTTATTGCATTTTTTAAATGACATCACTATTGATAAAACACTAAGTGGTAAACCTTTGTCACCTTAAGAGATGAAAACCAATATTTTTTCCTGACAGGATGCGAGGGATTAAAGATTACATGTGAAACACCAAAATCAGTGGAGCACTGAGCAAGTCCCAGGAGGGGAAAGCTGCTGCTGCTGAAAATGAAGGCTTCTTACAATTACTAGTCCGACACTTTGCCTGACAGATGGCCAGATTTCATCTTAAAGCGTTCCCATCAGCTAATATATTCTGAGAAAGGTCAAAGCATGCAGCGGATTGCAACGCTATCACCAGGGAACGATAATGGATCATTGCTCAATGCCAAAGGGAGAAAGGAAACACGCCTTGCAATGGCTGGTCGATCTGCTGACTGCCTCATTCCTTGGGACAAGTTGGGTCACCCTCTGGAATTGGTTTCTGATATCCTGCTGGAGATGCTGAAGGAGATAGGAATATCTTTGCAAATTACTGTACAGCATTGATGTATGGGAAACAGTGAAAACAAGGAACTCCTACAGAATGCAGCAGCCACGCCGATCAAGTCCCCTGACATTGGTCAGAGATCCAAGCCTATACAGGGACCTGAAGAAGGGCTTATGCCCGAAACGTCGACTCTCCTTCTCCTTTGATGCTGCCTGACCTGCTGCGCTTTTCCAGCAACACATTTTTAAGCTATACAGGGACCGCTCAGCAACCCCCTGCCTTTTTCCTGTGCCATCAGACAGCATACTGAGGCGTTCTGCAGGCATATAATTGTCTAGGGAGGCTGCCCTGATTTTAACCTCACCCCCCACATTAGGAAATGAGTTGAATTTTATCCTCTTCTATGCTTCCTAGAAGTTAACTCTAATGTAAAATGGGTTAATGTGGCAGCATCAGCTAAAATCAGATCTTGCATCTGTTCCCAGGTCTACAAAGTGGTAATCGTGTCCTAAATGTTAAACAGAAAATGACAAATATTCAGTGTGCCTATGCATCAAAATTTGCTAAATAACATAGAAATAGGAGTAGGCCATTCAATCTGATCACGATTAATCATCCAAATCAATACCCTATTCCTGCCCTTTCCCTCTGATCCCTTTAGTTCTAAGAGGTGTGTTCTGGTCAGAACAATAAAAGAAAAGATAACTGATACAAAAATGGTCACACAAAATAACAGTCACAAAATACTCCAATTTACTTCAGAGGATCTTCACCAGTAAAATTTGGCACCAAGCAATATAACAGGATGTTACGACATGTGACAAAAAACCTTGGTCAAAGAGGTCGATGTCAAGGGGATGTTAAGGAGAGACTGAAAGAAGGATGGACAGTCGAGAGGTTTAAAGAAGGAATTTCCAAGCATTGGGCCCAGGCAGCTGAAGTCACAGACATCCATGGGGGAGGAACAAAAAGTGGGGATTCAGGAGAGTCTGGATTAGAGAGAGTTGTCGGTCTGAAGGAGGATACAGAGATAGAGAGGGATGAAAGGCCATGAGAGAGTTAAAAACAAGGATGATGATTTCAAATCAAGGCATTACCAAATCAGAAGGCAGTGAAATCTAATGAAAACAGGGGGTGATAATTGAACTGAACCTGGTGTGAATTAGCAAACAGACAGCGTTTTGGATAAACTCGAGTTTACAGAGGATGTAATACAGGTGGCGGTCAGGTGAGCGATGGAATAGCTTAGACTGAAGGTAACAAAAGCAGCAGATGGGCTGACAACTGAAAAGCAACAACTGTGTTTAGAGAGGGGAACTGACATATGGCTGTAATGATATTCCCACAAGTAAATGGGAAGTCTTCATAAGCAGAGATACCTGCTTATGATCTCGGCATGTATGCAGTTTACCATAAGTTAATTAGCTTGTAGGAGTAAGAATGTTGTAATTTATTACACATACATCTAATAAGTGACAATTTCTTAAGTGACAGAGAGTTGCAAATTAAATACAAAGACTTAGCATTTTTGAGGCAGGTGTATTCTGGTGCATATTGAGAAGACCACAGATTTCTTGAAGATTGTAATTTTTGACAGGATTACGAGTGTCAGTTTTTGCGCTAGGAAATATGTTTACGTTTATGATCGATTCCTGACATAAAAGTCCATTTGACCCATCAACTGATTACTAGCTAGAAGTGGTTAAATTGAATCCCATTGTCATCCCCTTTTCCCCTGTGATTGGTATCTTCCTTCATTTAAATGAGATGGAATGGTCACTGCCTCAGTTATTACTGCATCAAATCATTCTCCAATAATCTTTGTATAATGAGGTTTACCTCTTCTCATGGTACCTATGAGTCACTAACTCCCCAGTCAATCCATTCCCACTCTATCAAATTCTTTATACTTTTTAATAGATCTGTTGTCTGTCTTTTTACCCTTCTGTAACCTCATGCTGGGAAATAGTGTCATTATCTCAAGTCACTGCACATAACTATGGTTTCCTATCCTTGGTATCTTGATGGTGAATCTACAGTTTGCTATGGATTTTTAATGTGCTTTTGATAACAATGCAGCCAGGCCGCACACAGCTTCCACACTCTCACTCTGGATGCTGATATACAATGTTCTCATCAAATAGTAGAATGGGTTTCAGGGGTCAAATGTCCTACTCCTATGTCCAAACCAATGTCTTATCCTCTCTCAGAATGAGGTATTCTTGGTGCTTGACCAGCCAGGGTCACTGTATTGGTCAGGACACTGGTGTCTGTACACATATGGAGTGAGAAGATTCTCTGTCCCCAGTGGCTGTTTCCTAACTCTATCCCATTTGTGAACTAGGCTGATGACCTAATTAATAAATAGAGCTCCTGCCTGCTGGGGTACCAAGTTACCAGGTCTGCTGTAAAGGATTAGCATGGATCTTAACTTTACCTGACAGCACCTCACTCCCCTGCTGTTTCATCATATACCCCACAATTCTTTTCTCCTTCCAATATTTATCCAATTCTCTTTTGAAGTTTATCATTGAATCTGTATCCACCATTCTATCAGGCTGTGCAATCTAAATTCCAACTTGTCATTGCAGCCAAAAGTTTGTCCTCATATCATACCTTGTTCTTTTGCCAATTACTTTAAAATCTCTGCCCCTTGCTTATTGCCCCTTTTGGTCATGGAAACAATTTCACTTTATTTGTTCCACCAAAACCATCCAAATCTTGAACAATTCTATCAAATCTCTTTTTAATCTTCACTGTTCAAATAAGAACAGTCCCACCTATTCCTGTCACTCCCACACAATTGCAATCCTTCACCCTTGTCACCATTCTCATTCAATTTAACATTTGATGAGATTCATGAATACATCAAGCAGAGCCTGAAAATTGTCTATGTAAGGTGATGAATAACATTTGCGATAGGTATTTCAACGTAAAATAATACCGCTTTGTAAGCAAACAATGAAGGTGGCTGTTTAGTTTCACAAAACATCTTTACATTGTGAAGCATGAAGTTGTCACCTGTACAAAGGGAAAGACTGCCTGCGTTTTATACAGCACACCACAAACATGACACCAGTGGTACTGAGAGCCTGACTACATCCATCCTACACATGCAGCTCCACAAGGAAAAGTTATTTGATCATAAATTTTGAACATCAGGTCATTGTTTTGCCATGTAGCATAAAGACAAACTGCTGCTGAGAAAAGGCCAAATGTTAAGTATTAACTTAACCTATTATTGGAGAGATAGAATCTCTGAAAAGTTCACTCATGGTACAGTGATTAAACCTCTAAAAGGCAGACTTAAATTTCTATGACACCTTTCATGACCTTAGGACATCCCAAAATGCTTTACAGTCAATGAACAACTTTTATAGTATTATATGAATGAAATGTGGCAAGCTGCCATAAACAGCAATATGTTTATAATCAGATAACCTGCTTTTAGTAATGTTGGCTGAGCGATACATAATGGTCCAGCACACCAGGGATATTACCCTGCCTTTCCTCAAAACTGGGAGTACTACCCACTTGGCCACTGTTAAAAACAGTCCTTGCCAAGGCTTGCCTCAGCACAATGCCTCACGGTGCACTGATTTGTAACCAATTCTATGAAGACCCTGACCTTCCTACCATTTGTCCACAATTTCAAATCAGCAGAACTCTTCATAAATCTTGATTTACTGTGGAGTGTGGAATTATGTGGGAACATCACAAAAGAGAATGGAATGAGAAAAAGGCTGTTCATCTATCTGGCTGGTATTTCAATAAATGCAATAATTCTCACTGGGCATTGACTCCACAGCCCTGATCAGATCTCTTTTGGAAGGTAATTAATAATGACCAAATCGCTTTGGATCTAGAGGTACAAATAGGGCAGAGTGATTAAGGATGATAGATTACCTTCCCTTAAAGGACAATAGTGAACCAGTTGGGTTTTACAGCAACCCAGTAGACTCCCTGGCTCCCCAATCTATTCCTCTATCAATGCTAACACTCTCTTATCCCTCCATGAAATTACAGAAGGTGTAACACTTGTCCTTTTACCTCCTCCTAACTGATTGTCCAAGCCTCTAATCACACTTTCCATATAAATCAGCAGTTTGCTTGTATTTCTTTCAGTCTACTCTACTGCATCTGCTGCTCACAATGCATTCTGCTTTACATGGGTGAGACCAAATGCAGACTGGCTGACTGCTCTACAGAACATATACACTCTGTTCATACCAATGATCCCCCACAACCCAACCAGTGTTACTTGCTTTGCTCTCAGTCAAATGGACCATTTTCTCTTTTTCAAACTGAACAATCAACTTATTTTACATCTCACATTTCTCCCTTATCACCATTCGTGCTCCCTTTTACAGTTTCTCTGGCACCAACGCCATTTGTTTCACTCTCTCCTTCTCCCTCTTTGTCAACAACATAAATGCCATCATTTTGCAGCCACCTTCAGTTCCAAAGAAGAATCTTTGGACTCAGAGCATTAACTCTGTTACTCCCTCCACAGATGCTACACTTACTAAGTTTCTCCCACACTCTCTGCTTTTATTGCAGTAGCTTCATATACTTTCATTCTCACCATTCGCGATACAAGCTTTTTATTTTCAGATATTTAAGACTGAATCAAATTCTCAAACTTCAAGAATACAAGTTTAGGTTTCTGCAAGAAAGGGAGAATTGCTGTCTTTCTAGCATCAAGAGGGCTGTCCATCTGCCCAGAATCCAATTAGGAAGTTTTTGTCATGCTGATAACTCCTGATCCATACAACTGCCTTGATGGAAAAGCCAATTAATAGTCTGGGTAAACTGTTAGAACAAGGCAACTGCATCAATACAACTCACAATGAGTTACAGTAACTTGTTTTTAAAACTGCAATATCACCTTCCTTGGTTTAAAGCATCATCCTTTTCCCATTTGGTCCACAAGCCAAAATAAAGGGGAAAATAGAACAAGCTGGTGTCGGAGGGAGGGCTTCCAATTTCTGGATCATTGCATTCTCTTCCAGGGCAGGGGGAATCTGTATAGGAAGAATGGGTTGCATTGAAACTGAAGGGACACCAACAGCCTAGCAGGGAGGTATGCTAGTACCATTCGAGAGGGTTTAAACTAATGTGGCAGGCTCTGCAAACCAGGACAATAGGTCAACTTGTGGAGTGATTGAGGAGAACATAGAGATTAAGTCAAATAAATCTAGTAGGAAGAATAGGCAGGGCCAGGTTAATGAACATGGAAGATCTGGAAAACTGAAGTGTATTTATTTCAATGCAAGGAGTATAATAGGTAAGGCAGATGAACTTAGAACCTGGACACGGATCTACAATATTCTTGCCATTGCAGAAACTTGATTCAGAGAAGGGCAGGGTTGACTGCTCAATGTTCCAGAGTTTAAGTATTTTGGACATGACACAGAGGGATGTAAAAGGGGTGGGGGAGTTGGCTTACTGATTAAAGAGAATGTCACAGCTGCAAAAAAAAAGAGGATATCTTGGAGAGCTCATCTGGTGAGGTTATATGGATCGAACTCATAGAGTTTGTGTTTGTCAAGTTCTGATCTGCAGAGCAATCTTTTTATTTTTGACAAAAACATGATTTAAATTATTTCGTGAAGCAGGTGAGATTGCTTATCTACAGAGCTTGCAGAGAGGCCTACATATGGAGGGCTGAAAATGTGTTGCTGGAAAAGCGCAGCAGGTCAGGCAGCATCCAGGGAACCTGCTGCGCTTTTCCAGCAACACATTTTCAGCTCTGATCTCCAGCATCTGCAGACCTCACTTTCTCCTACATATGGAGGGCTCTGGAGAGAGTTTTTTTAAATCTGGAGATTGAAAACTGAATATTGGATTATTCCAGGAGGAGCCGTCTTATTGCTTGTTCAGCTAAGTGTTTGATTTCTTTTTAATATTCATATGTTTAACATTTTTTCCTATTTTTGTATGCTTAGTATTTAATCTGTGCGTAAGGACAGGTAGTTTATTTTTATATTTAAGGTGCTATTGAGAGCATCTTCTTTTTAGGCTTAATGTCACTGAGGGTATATAAAAGATACTGAGTGCGATAACTAGTAGATTTAGAGAAGTGATTGCACAGCTGGATCAGTCAGATAGATGGTTGACTGTCCGGAATGGTAAGAAAATAGTTCGGAAATCTCCTGCAGCTATTCCTCTCTCAAACTGATATTACATTTTGGGTACTGTTGAAAGAGATAGTCTCTCTCAAAAGAAAATAGAAGTGTTAGTCAGATCTTGGGCACGAAGAATGAATCTTAAGTTAAAATGTCAAGATTTAAAAGAATAGTTGTTATAGGGCCTTATCACCATTCGTGCTCCCTTTTACAGTTTCTCTGGCACCAACGCCATTTGTTTCACTCTCTCCTTCTCCCTCTTGGGCACGAAGAATGAATCTTAAGTTAAAATGTCAAGATTTAAAAGAATAGTTGTTATAGGGCACTATCCTGTCAGGGGCAGAGACAGGAGGACATGAATCTAGGATAGTCGATTGCTTCCCTGGTGTCAAGGTTAAGGAGATTGCAAAATGTTTGATGCATATTGTCAAAGGGGAGAGTGAGAAGCCAGAAGTTGTTGTATACATTGGTAAGAACGACATGGTGAGGGAAAGGGTTGAGTCTTTGCAGAGGCAATATAAGAGGTTAGGTAGAAGTTTTAAGAAACAGGACATCAAAAGTAGTAATTTCTGGTCTACTTCCAGTACCAAGTTCTAATAAGGGAAGGAATAAAAGGATAGGGGAGATAAGTCAATAGCTGAAGATGTGGTGCAATGTGGAGGGATTCAGTTTCTTGGATCATTGGAATCTCTTCTGGGACAGAAAAGACCTGTTCAGAATGGATGGGTTTCACCTGATCTAGAAAGAGACCAATATTCTGGCATGGAGATTTGCTGGTTCTATTTCGGGAGTCTGTAAACTTTTTTTTTGCGGGGGGGCTTCCTAGGTAACAGTGAAAAGACTAAAGAAAATAAAGATGGACTGAATCAGGAAAAAGCAAGTTAATTAGAAAAGACAGGCAGGACCAAGTCAGAAATCGAAGTGACTCTGAGGAATGAAACTGCATTTATTCCAATGCAAGAGGTCTTACAGGTAAGGCTGATGAATTCAGGGCATGTATGGGAAGATGGGACTTAGATTTGGAGCTTTTACAGAAACTTGGTTGGGGTAAGGACAGGACTAGCAGCTAAACATTTCGGGTTTTAAATGTTATAGGAAGGACAGAAAAAGGGGCAAGAGAGGAAAGCGAGTGGCATTTTTGATGAAGGAAAACAGTTCTACTGTAATTAGAGAAGATATTTCTGAGTGATCATTTAGAGAAAATATATAAGTTGAAATTAGAATCTAAAAAGGAATTAACACCTTAATGGGATTACACTATAGTTAGAGGGAAATTGAGAAACAAATAGGTAGAGACATCTCAAATATGTGTAAGAATAATAAGGTTGCAACAGCAGGGGATTTTAATTTTACAAATAATGACTGGGACTGCTATTGTGTTAAAGGGTTAGGTGGTGAAGAATTTGTTACATGTGTTCAAGAAAATTTTCTTTATCGATATATGAATGTTCCTGCTAGGGAAAGAACAAAACTTGAACTTCTCTTGGGAAATAAGGCAGGGCAAGTGACTGAAGTATTAGTAGGAAACACTTTGGGACTAGTGATCAAAACGCCATTAGTTTTAAAATAGTAATGGAAAAGGATAAGTCATCCATAAAAGTTAAAGTTCTTAATTGGAGTAAGGCTTATTTTAAGAGTATGAAACAAGGACTTTCAAAAGTTGATTGGAGTAGATATTTCCAGGTAAAGGAATGTCTGACAAGTAGGACACCTTCAGAGGTGCGATCTGCCGATTCAGAGTTCAGAGCCATTATATTACTGTTAGAATGAAAGGCAAAGCTGGTAAGATTAGGGAACAATGGATGAATAAAGATATTGAGGTTCTAGTCAATAATAAAAAAGAATTGTAATTTAGATATCAACAACTGGGATCAATGGAATCTCTTGAAGAGTACAAAGAGTGTGGGCATTCTTTAGGAGGAAATTAGGAAGGCTAATAGTGAGGGTATGAGGTAGCCTTGGCAGGTAAGTTTAAAGATAATCCAAAAAGATTCTACAAATACATTAAGAGCAAGAGAGCAACTAGAGAGAGTAGGACCTCTTAAAGATCACCAAGGTTATCTTTGTGTTGAAACTCAGGAGATGGGAGAGATATTAAATTAATATTTAGCATTAGTTTTTACTATTGAGAAAGAAATAGAGGCTAGAGAACTCAGGGAATTAAATAATGATGTTTTGAAAACATTACAGAAAAGGAAGCGTCTGTACATCTTAGAAAACATAAAGGTAGATAAATCTTCAGGACCTGATCAAGTGTACCAGGACATTGTGGGAAGTTAGGGAGGAAATTGCGGGGCCCCTAGCAGAAATATTTGCATCATTTATAAACACAGATGAAGTACTAGAGGGTTAGAGAGTGGCTAATGTTGTGTCATTGTTTAAGAAAGGCAGTAAGAAGCCTGAAAACTATTGGCCTGCAAGTCTGACATCGGTGGCAGGTAAGTTGTTAGAGGTGATTCAGAAAGATAGGATTTACATGCATTTGGAGAGGCAAGGATTGATTAGAAATAGTCAGCATGGCTTTGGTACTGGAAAATTGTGTCTCACAACCTTGATTAAGCTTTTATTGAAGTAATCAAAAAGATTAATTAGGGCAGAGTGGTAGACATTGTTTACTTGGACTTATGTAAAGCATTTGACAAGGTTCCACATGCTAGACTAATTAGTAAAGTCAGATGACATAGGATTCAGAGTGAGCTTGGCAATTGGATGCAAAATTGGCTTATTGGTAGCAGACAAAGCATGGTCATGGTGGGTTGTTCTTTTGGACTGGAGGCCTGCTTTAAAGGGATTGATACTAAGTACACTTTTGTTTGACATTTTATGAATAATTTGGATGAGAGTATAGGACGCATAGTGATTAAGTTTGCAGATGACACCAAAATTGGTGGTATAGTGGACAGTGAAGAAGGTTACCTAAGATTATAAAGAAATTTTGATCAACTGGGTCAATGGGCTGAGGAGGGATAGATGGAATCTAATTTGGATAAATTTAGCATGTTTGTAGTAATACAAACAAGGATTGGACTTATACAATTAATGGCAGGGCCTAGGATAGTATTGTAGAACATGGAGACCTCGTGGTTCAGATACATAATTCTTTGAAATTTGTGTCACATGTAGACAGGATGGTTAAGGAGGCATTTAGCATGTTTGCCTTCATCGCTCAAACCTTTGAGTATAGGAGTTGGGACGTCATATTGAGGTTGTACAGGATATTGATGAGGCCTCTTCTGTAGGACTGCATGCAGTTCTGGTTGTCCTGTTAGAGGAAGGATATTATTAAACTGAAGAAGGTTCAAAAAATATTTACCAGGATGTTGCTAGGAATGGAGGATTTGGGACATAAAAATACACTAGAAAAAAACTTTTTCACTGGAGTATAGGAGGTTGAGAAGTGACCTTAATGAGGTTTATAAAATCATGAGGGCCATAGATAAGATGAATGATATAGGTCTTTTCTCTAGGGTGGGGGTGTTCAAAACTAGTGTCATGTTTTAAAGTGAGAGGAGAAAGATTTAAAAAGGACATGAAGGACAACGTTTTTACACAGCAAGTGGTTTGTTTGTAGAATGAACTAACAGAGAAAGTGATGGATGCAAGTGCAGTTAAAACATTTAAAAGACATTTGGTTAAGTTGATGAATAGGGAAGGTTTGGAAAGATATGATCCAAGCGCAGGCAGGTGGGACTTGTTTAGTTTGGGAACAAGATCAGTGTGGACTGATTGGACTAATGGGTCTATTTCCATGCTATGTGGCTCTATAACAAAGTGCAATCACTATGACAGGATTATACTAGAGGCCTCCCAATAGCCAGTGGGAGATAGAGGAACAGATGTACAGGTGAATCATGGAAAGTTGTAAAAACAACAGGGTTGTTGTCATGGGTGATTCTAACTTGCCCTATATTGACTGGGACTCCCTTAGTGCCAAGGACTTAGATGGTGCAGAATTTGTTAGGTGCACCCAGAAGGGCTTCTTCAAATGGTATGTAGATAGCACAGCTTGGGAAGGGGCCATATTAGACCTTACATTGGGAAATGAGACCGCCTATGTGAGTCAAGTTCCAGTGGGGAGCATTTTGAGAACAGTAGTCATAATTCTGTAAGTTTTGAGGTAGTTATGGATAAGGATAACACTGGTCCTTGATCGAATGCATTAAACTGGGGAAAGGCTGATTACAACAGTATTGGGCAGGAACTAGAGAAATCAGATAGGGGCAGTTTAAGGTGGCTATGGATAAGGATATGACAGGTCCTTGAGTGAATGTGCTAAACTGGGGAAAGGCTAAATACAACAGTATTAGGCAGGAACTGAAGAAATTAGATTGGGGTGGCTGTTTGATTGTAAATCCACATCTCACACGTGTGAGTTTCTAAAAGGCCAATTGATTAGAGTTCAGGGCCAGCATGTGAGGATTAAAGATAGGATGGCAAGATTCAGGAACCCCAGATGATAAGAGATATTGAAAGTTTAGTCAAAAAGAGAAAGGTAGTATATGTAAGGTTTAAGAAACTGGAATCAAACAAGACCCTTGAGGAATATAAAGGAAGCAGGAAAGGATTAAAACAAGATATTTGAAGGGCTAAAATGGGCCATATAATGTCCTTGGCCACCAGGATTAGGGAGAATCCCAAGGAATTTTATATGTATATTAGGAGCAAGAGGATAGCTAGGGAAAGGATAGATTCACTCAAGGACAAAGCAGGGAATTTATACGTGGAGCCAGAGGAAATAGGTAAGGTCCTTAATGAGTACTTCAGATTGGTATTCACCAAAGAGAAGCATATAGATGATGGTAAGATTATGATGGGGTATGTTGATATTACAGGACATGTCAATGTTGAGTAGGAGAAGATGTTGGTTGTCTTGAACAATATTAAGGTGGATAAGTCCCTGGGGCCTGATGGAATCTATACCAGGATACTGACGGAGGCAAGGGAGGAGAATCCTGGGGCCCTGACAGAGGCTTTTGCCTCTTCTTTAGCCACATACAAAGTTCCAAAAGACTGGAGGATTGTCAGCGTTGTTCCTTTGCTTATGAAGGGCAACCGAGATAATCCAGGAATTAATAGGCCAGTGCACTTTACTTCTGTGATAGGGAAAGTTTTGGCACTCATTCTTAAGGACAGAATTTACTCACATTTAGAGTAAAATTGACTTAATAGGGATAGTTAGTATGGGTTTGTGTGGGGGAGGTCTTGTCTCACAAATCTGATTGAGATTTTTTGAGGAAGCGACAAAGATGAGTGATGAGGGCAGAGAAGTGAGTGAGTTTCCATGGAGTTTACTAATGCATTTGATGAGGTGTCTCATGGTAGACAAGTACAGAAATTTAGGTAACATGCGATCCATGCTGCGTTGGTAAATTGGACACAAAATTGTCATAGAAGACAGAGGGTAGTTGTGGAGGCATTTTTTATCTGACTGGAGGTTTGTGACTAGTGGATCAGAGCTGACACCTCTATTGTTTGTAATATATATAAATTATTTGGATTTGTAGGTGATCTGATTTGTAAGGTTTCAGACGACATGCAAATTGGTGGAGCTATGGTTCTGGAGAAAGTTTGTCAAAGGATACAGCAGATATAAATTAGCTGGAAAGTTGGGTGGAGAAATGTGTGATGATGCTGCTCCTGTAAGAAGTTTATGTTGTCCTTGGTTTTTCTTTCAAAAGGGGTTGTAAAAGGCAGAGGCTCCGATTTGTCTGGAATTGGGCCACTTTCATTATGGCTAACAGATACTGCCTAAGGCAACAATCAAGGGAAAAAGCTTTTAGGTTTGGTTTTTCTAAAAAAAACACTTGTACAATAAAAGGGGAGTGGCCAGTTCTCCCAGTTCAGGAATCTTTCTAGTTTGGTTTAGCTTTTAGCTGGGGACGCTGTGAAGCAGTTGGGGGGAAAAAAAAAGAGGTTCTATGTATCATCCAACGATCCCTGGCTGATCCTCCCTGCAATCTCTCTCTCTCTCTCCTGTAAGAACCTAGGTTTGAATTTACCTTTTTGCCAAGGGGTGTGTATATAGGATGTTGCAGGAAATTGGAACAGCTCTCTGTTATAATTGCAGGGGATAGCAGGTTGGTTGGGTTTTCAAACAGGAGTTATTCTATATTCTGTTTTCTTTTGTTTGTATTTTATTCAGTAGTCTGTAAATAAATTCTGTTTTGTTTAAAATTGAGTGGTTGGATCTCCTGCATCCCTCCGGGAATATCCACCTTACACCTGCATAAAACAACTAGAAAAGTTAGGGTCTGGGCTATCTTCTTGAAATGTTTTGAGGAGGACTGGCACAGTCCATAACAAATGGCAGATGGAGTTCAATCCAGTCAAGTGTGAAGTGATGCATTTTGGGACATCACATGCAAGAGGAGAACATAGCATAAATGGGAGGATGCTTAGGAGCATTGATATATAGAGAAATCTAGGGGTGCAGGATCATTGCAAGATGATAAAGAAAGCATATGGCATGCTTGCCTTCATCCGTTGGGGCACTGAGTATAAAAGTTGGCAAGTCATGTTGATGTTGTACAAAATTTTAGTTAAGCCACATTTGAAGCTTTGTGTACATATCTGGTCACCATACTATAGGAAGGATATACAGGCTTTGCAATGGGTGCAAAAGAGGTTTATCAGGATGTTGCCTGGATAGGAGTGTATTAGCTAAAAGCTGAGGGTGACCTGATAAAAATATATAAAATTATGAGAGGCGTGGAAAAGATGGAAATGTTAAGATTAGGGTGCACAGGCTTAAGGTGAGAGGGGAAAGTTTAAAGGAGATGTGCGAGGCTAGTCTTTTACACAGATGGTGGTAGGTGCCTGGAACCCACTGCCAGTGGAGGTGATAGAAACAAGGGGCATTTAGACAGACACTTAAATGGGTAGGGAATAGAGAATATTGACCTTGCGCAGGCAAATGGGATTAGTTTAGAATGATATCGTAATGGGCATAGATATAGTGGGCTGAAAGGCCTGCTCATACGCTAAACTGTTCCATGGTCTTTTCTAAATATCTTCAAACAAAAGTGCTGATTGGGATGGTCCACCAGTCTCTTCCTCAGGACCCCAGTGTAACTAATGAAAGCCTTCGGCTAGTACAATTCTCTTCACATTATATCATGAAATGGTTGAAGATACTGGATACTGCAAAGGTGATGGATTTGGGCAACCTTTTAGCCAGCTGCTCCCCCAAGCTGTTCCAGGACAGTTACAACATTTACGTACCTGACAATGTGGAAATAACCTTGATATGTCCTAACCACATAAACCAGGACAAATCAACACAGCCTCTGACCATCCTATTAGCATTCTCTCAATCATTAGCAGGTGATGGAAGTGTCATTGACAGTGCTATCAAGTAGCACTCACTCAACCTGCTCATTGATACTCAACTGGGATTCTGCCAAAGCCACTTGGCATCTAACTTGGTTCAAACATGAAAAAAAGAGCTCAACTCAAGAGAAGACGTAAAGGTGACTGTTTATGTCATCAAAGCTACATTTGACCAAGAATGGTTTCAAGGAGCCTTAGCAAAACTGGAGTCAATGAGAATCAGGTACAAATCTCCAATAGTTGGAGTCATTACACAAAGAAAGTTGATTTTGGTTGTTGGAAAAGTCAATCATCATAGTCGAAGGACATGTCTGCAGGGGTTTCTCAGGGAAGTGTCCTCGTCCCAACTGTCTTTGGCTGCTCGTTAATGACTAACAAAAAAATGATAATCACACCTTGATGTTACCATTGCTGACTCTCCCACTGTCAACTTGCTGGACTTACCATTGGTCAGAAATTGAATTGGATCTATCCTATGAATACTGTTGTTCAAAGAGGAGGTCAGAGGCTGGGAATCCTACAACAAGTCACTCACTTCCTGACTCCTCCAGTGTACCCACCATCTTAACTTGGAATTCCATTTCCATTCCTTCATTGCCACCGGGTCAAAAATCTGGAACTACCTCCTTTGCAGCACTGTGGGTGCACCTGCACCTCATGGACTGCAACCGTTCAAGAGGGCAGGTCACCATCACCTTCTGCAGGGCAGTTCGAGTTGGGCAATAAATATTGGCCCTGCCAGTGAAGCCCACATCCTGAGAATAAATAACGAGATAAAGAACATTCTATCCTTCCTTCTTTCAGACGTTGATCTATAACTTTTTTATTTTTTGTTGTATCAGGAATCAGTTTGGTTTCTCTGCCTTAGTGCTGAACATGAACTGCATTCAGCCGCAGCTCAAATAAAAACAAATGGCTTAGTTGCAGACTTTCAAACTTTTAATGATATCCCCAGTTCCTCTTTCCTGTATTGACTCTTTAAATCTGTTGATATTGTTATAACTTGATGCTGGTTTTATGTCTGTAATAATGTAAAATGTGACGTTGAGCTGGTACCATGTACTAGCACATATCATTCCCCTGCAGGATCATTCCCTTTTTACATTGAGCCAAGCCTAGTGCAACGATTGACTCTGAGCCAATACCAATGAGGTGTCAGAGAAAGTGAGGACTGCAGATGCTGGAAATCAGAGTTGAAAAGTGTGGCACTGGAAAAGCACAGCAAGTCAGGCAGCATCCGAGAAGCAGGAGAATCGACTTTCGGGCATAAACCCTTCATCAGGAATGTATGGGGGGTGATTGTATGTGGCAGAAATGGCGGAAGATAATGTGCTGTATCTGGAGATTAGTAGGGTAGAAGGTGAGGACTGGGGGGGTTCTATCCTTGTTGTGGTTGGAGGGGTGAATTTCAAGGGCAAAGGTGTGGAAGGTGGAGGAGGTGCGCTGGAGGGTTTTGTTGATCACATGGGAGGGGAAATTGTGGTGCTTGAAATAGGGGGCCATCTGGGATGTCCTGGAGTGGAATCCAACTTGATACTGCCCTCGGGGACTGTGCTACCTGTCCATCTTCCTTCCCACCTATCCACTTCACCATCCCTCCTACCTATTGCCATAACCACCCTCCGCATTTACCTATTGTCTTCCCAGCTACCTTTCCCCCAGCCCCACCCCCACCTTCATATTTATCTCTTAGCCCCATTCCCCCTGCTATATTCCTGAGGAAGGGCTTATGCCTGAAACATCGATTCTTCTGCTCCTCGGATGATGCCTGACCTGCTGAGCTTTTCCAGCGCCACATTTTTCAACACAAGTGAGGTGTAGCCAACTTACAGAACTGGAGCTTTGGAGGAGGAAGATGATAATGATCAGAGGAGCATGTTTTTCACAACAGCCAGTACATGAATTACACCTAGATATCCAGGAAGATTTCTTTGAATGTGAAATCCATTGGGTGGGTTGAATGGAGTATCAACTTTATATCCATTTATGGAGAATATAGTGAGTTAGCCACAAATCTCACCAACTCTGACTCATTGTTCACTTGTTAATAGGCAGGCTGCTACATTCTGACCTTTTAGGAATGCAGTGAGTGAGTTCTGCTCTTTGTGGGATAGTAGCCCTCACCCATCTAAGTGAAATAAGAAAAGGGGGGTGTATTTAGAGTCATAGAATCATAGAGATGTACAGCATAAAGGTGCCAATTACTTAAGGAGTTCAGGATTCTGAAAGGATTCTATGGATGATTTTCTTGAGGGAGGGTTTGCATCACGGGAACATGACTTTAAAATCAGAGGCAGACACTTCTGGAGAGAAATTGAGAATCACATCTTCACACAAAGAGTAGTCAAAGAGTCAAAATCTGTCCCGTAAAAAGGAGGAGATGTTGGAACTTAGCAAATCATTTTAAATATGTGATTGTAGATTTTTGCCAGTCAAGGGTATTCAGAGATACACAACCATGTACCTTGTAGATGTCAGAAAATTAGCCTAGGCTCAATGAGTAGCAGAACAGGCTCGAGAGGTTGCGAGGCCTCCTCCAGTTGTTATGGGCTGAATTTACTTCTTTTGGTTACTTCCAGTGAGTCTCACAGAGAGTTTCTCTCCACAAGGCTTAGTAAATTTTCTCACCATATCTTATCTCTGTATGTAGCTATCCCAGCCATATGGTGGCCCACTCACCCGATTCTAGCCCCCTTCATGTTGAGGCAGCTGGGTCTCCATAGCATCACTGCAGTCCTGGCAGCCTCTGCGTCAATGATAACCCTTTGTTAGCAGATACCTGCCTCTTGGTTTTAAAGGCTGCTTGTGGATTCTGAAGAATTCCCTGATGGCTGGTTCCACTGGGTCCTCTTCTGCCCAGGTCTGAGCAGGTGCCTGCCTGTCTCTGGTGGTCCTCCGAGTTCCAGCAGTTTGAAGCTTTACTTCTTCAGCTGCCTTGGTGCTGTCGCAGTTAGGTGCGCACCAGACTGTACTTCCAAATGTTCCACTCCTGACATTCACATCAACGGGTCAGTATCTGAGCTGTTGGAGGTGCAGGAGGCAACGTTGCTGATGCTTCCTCTGGGGCCTCATTCCTCTCATCCTCAGAGGTCAAGGAGGTGCCATTTGGTTGAGGAGACTGTTTCCCAACCTAGGTCAAGGACATCTCACTGGTACCTGCAGGACACAAAGAGACAAGGTGTCATTGGCCAATGGTTCATAACCGTGTGTAATGAATGACACTGGCAGCGGCTTACTGTGAGAGTTGTGGTGAAATGAAGATTGGTACTTAGTCAGTTGACTGGACATGGATACCTTCGCATCTCTCACAGAACTGGCTTCAGACCTCTCCTACAAAGTCAGGGTTCTCATTTCTGATTAAGAGAGGACCCTAATGTTAGGCAACCCTCCACTTATCTTGGTTGTTTTCTCCTGCAATGGGAGAAAGGGAGGAATTGGGTGAGGTGAAAGTGGCTGGTGGAGTTCGCAATGAGTAGGCAGTGCAGAGGGTATGCCATGTTCGTGGTAATGACGGTGAAGAGAGTTGGGTGGGACAGGGGTAATGAATGGGATTGATAGATGCTGACTGCAATAGTGAGAGTGATAAAGCATGAGCCTCGGTGGTCAGTTAGGTGCAGTAGCAGAGATAGATTAAGCATGAGATGGCAGAGAGAAAAGTGTGGCATTTACGCTGGCAGAATGGAGTAGGGCATTGACCTTTTATGAGACAGCTGGCTGTTTCTTCACTCAATGGAAAGGCCCTGACCTGGGTGGCAACCTCTGACCAGGCGTGACTTCCTCTGCCAATCCTTTAGGAAGAGGACAGCCCACCTCAGAGCACCACATCCACCAGGACATCCAGGACCCCGTTGGAGAACCATGGCACCATTTTCTCCTATTCCAACAGCTTCCAAATTACTGTCCATCTCCGTGAGGGGCAGCTTCGGAATGCAAATGATCTTTCAGGGACACAGCAAGATATCTATCTTTTGATGGCTGCCCAGTGAATGGCAGGTTCTTCTAGGGAACAATGGGTGGTAGAATGGGCTGGAATCGGGTGAATGGGACACCATCCGGGTGAGGTAGGTACATACTGAGACAGGTTTGATGAGATATGATGAGGAACTTTGTGAACATGTGTCTGCTTCCATGGACAAGTTGTCAGCTGCTTTGAAAAGTCAGGTCCAGCAGCATCAGAGTCTCTGGGAAATACACACAGGTGTGCACTCCAGCCACTGGTACTCAGGACCAAATGCATGATGACAAAGGGTTGGGGAACCTTGAGGTAGGTAGCCCATCCTCACCAGGATGTACATAGTTGAAGGGAGAGCCACACACAGACCTCTCAGGAGTTACCCCGAGGTAATTCCAGAGGTGGGGTTCAAACCAAAAAGGGTCCACATTCCTCTGTAATGGAGAACCTCAGCATATACATGTCCTCTCGACATTGACATCTTTGGGGTCACCCAGAATAATTTCCCTGGAATGGGCTTAACTGCTGAGAAGGGTCTCTCTACCCCAGCTGCAAAACCTGGATGTAATCAAATATTGTAGGTGGGAGAGAATAAAGGGAACCTGTTAAGGGCATGGTGCTGGCATGACTGATGTTGCATTTTCTATCAATGCTCAATCTTTCCATAAATGCTGATTGTTTTGTAATACATTGGATTCTTTGAGTCTCTGTTTAGCCCTGAGTGTAATTGTGCCACCATAATGTGTAACTTCATGTCCATACAGGATGTCTGTGCTGACCCCATTGCCTCTCAGACCCCCAGCCCATCCCTTGAAGCCCATATGCTTTGCACTTGCCCAGGTCCATACGAAACACATCTGCAGGAGCCTTCATCTGCCCACCTTTTCCCCAGTTCCTTTCCTATGAGCTGATCATGTAAGATGTGGTTATTCACTGTACCCACCTTGAGACTAATATGCTGTTGAATTGGATAAATCCCCTTCAGCCTTACCTTGTTCCCTTCCATTTTTTCCCATATCACCCCCCTTACAAATACAGTTGACCCTCCTTCGCAGTTGTCATCCCCATTCCTCCCACCAATGAATAAGCTTCCTCGACATCTGCCCAGAACATCGGCTCCCCTTGTCCCCTCTATCCGCTTCCCACTAGTCTGTTTTTCTGGATGGACCCAATGGACTGTCATTCTCCTGCCTTCTCTCTGTAACCCTACAGGTTGTGCATTTTTTAATAAGCGTCTAATTCTCTTTGACTGTCTCAATTGAACCCAGCCGCTCCTTTGAGTGAACAGCCTCAGACAAGAAGTATCCATATCCCTGGCTAATCCCCCATTGATGGATGTCTTCATGGACTTGGCAAAAATGACTCCTATAAGACTTGAAGAGATGCTCGTTGCCCATTCATTGCATTTGCTGCGTAAGCTGCTAGCACATGGTGTGGATGTGAGTTGGATGCAGCATGGTTCAATGCAGCAAGATGCCCACTCCCTCAACTAAAGATTCCTGACCAGTAAAGGCAAACTGACTGTTGAGTAACTGTACTAACAGACTGTAAGGCAGGGATCTAGGAGCATCCAGGTGGGCACTGAGTCAGTGAGCACTAATAGAAAAATCAACGGCCCTGCAGTGCAGCCTGGTCCAAGTGTCCTTATAGCAGCATTTTAACGCTAGTTGCAATTCTAGAAACTCAAGTCACTTTGTAAGCATCCTGCAAGAGCGATCAGCAAGGTGCATGAGGATTCTGAGAGTTTGGCAATTATTAGATGCCACTATCCTTGGATGAGGGGTATGTGTATGGGTGGTGCTTATGAATGAGATGCTGTTGCATAGCGACCAATATCTTTTCAGGAAGCTGTGAGCTCAAGCTGTCAGGTACCTGCTCTGACTTCCATGTTGGATATTCTTGGTGTCTAGTTTTCTCATGGTAGATGGTACAATGGTAAGTTTTTATTAACAAAGTGAGACCGGTAGTTAATAAAGTTATTAACAAGTAATAATTCTCCTCAATGAGCAACATGCCACTGCCTCGTGAGAATCTTGCCAACATTCTTAAGTTAGTTAAAAGAAGCAACATTTGTTCCTGATGTTGGGATAGGTCTTGCTGAAAATATCACCCATTTCTGTCACATTTCATATCAAAGCACACACTCAAGTGAATGTACGGTTCTGCCCTATATTTCTAAATGCAGCCTGAGACCTCAGATAATGCTCCAGAGAGGAATGACAACTAACAGCATGATCTGAAAGCAACAAATGCTAGAGATTTCAGCAGGTGAGGCAGCATCCATGGAGAGAGAGCAAGCTAACGTTTTGAGTCGAGATGAATCTTCATCAAAGCTGAAGTGAAGTGAACTAACAGCATAGTTAGCAGTTAGTTACAGCACCACAACCACCAACTGCAGAACCCTCCACCCACCAACCAATCACTGAGCCCAGAATCAGAGTCCCATACTGTTCACAGTTCAGAATGAGGCCATTCAGCTCATCATGTCTGTGTTGGCTCTCCCAATAAGCATTGACTTGATGTCATCCTTCTGCCTTCTCCCTGTATTGGTGCATTTTTAAATAAGAGTCTAATTCCCTTTTGCATGTCTCAATTGAACCAATCTTCACCACCCTCTCAGGTAATGCATTTTCAAATCTAACAACTTGCTCACTCTCTGAAAAAGTTTATTTTTCTCTCTCTCATTACTTTTGTGTATTAATTTAAATCTGTGCCCCCGCTCATTCTCAATCTTTTCATGAGTGGGAATAGTTTCTCCTTATCCAAACCTGTAATGCTTTTTAACACTTCAACCAGATCGCCTCTAATCTATCTCTTCTGTATGGAATAGAGCTCTAAATTCTCCAGTCAATCCTCACAGCTGAAGTTCCTCACCCTTTGACACATTTTCATGAATCTGTTCTGTGTACTCTGTGTGCATAAATTTCCGCCGAGAATTACCCAAGCTTTGTGTCAGTAATCTCTCCAACAGCTCCTGCCTCAGATCAAGCTAATCCTGTAAAAAACAGTGGCCTTGCTGTGCAGTCAGATGACTCCACAAACAGCCAGGAGTGAGATGGAATACTTTATAATGGGATGAGTTCAGCTCCAACAAAGCCAAAGCACTCAACACCACCCAGGGCAGGGCAACCTGCTTGATTGGCATCTCATTCACCAGCTTCAATATTCACTCTCTCCAGCGCTAACACAGCAGCAGATTGTCAGGTTTGTAAAATCCACTGCAGGAATTTGTCAAGCCTCTTTCTACAGCACCCTTCAAATATGTGACCTCTACCATCTAGGACAATGCCAGCATGTACATCAGAACGCCACCACCTACAACTTCTGTTCCAAGCCACAGACTATTCCGAATTGAAACTAGGTCACCATTCCTACATTGCTATTGTCTCAAAATCCTGAGACTCCCTTCCTCATAGCACTCTGGACCTATCAGACTGTAATAATTCAGAAAAGCTACTCAATATGTCCTTCACCTGGACAATTACATATTAGAATAAATGCTGGCCCAGCAATTGATATACATATCTTGGGAATGAGTAATTAAACCATTTTATCAGAAAGGCATGTGTTAGTTCAGCAAATGGTAATGGTAGCAAATAGAACTAGGTCAGATTGGGGTGTCTGGTCGGCATAGAATTGGTCTGGAAGGTCTGTTTCCATGCTGCATGACTGTATGACTCAAAATCCCCAGCTCCCACTTGAGTTAGGAAGTAAGTCTCTCCAGAATCAATGGGCTGATGTAGAATTCTGCTGTTACCAGCTAGTTGGGTAGCTGTTGTGTTCCCTTTAAGGCCACAACTTCCTCAAGCTCATTAGACATAAGATAATTTCAAAAATGTGAAGGTAGCAGCGGAGAGCAGATTTATGTGGAAGTGGTAGACAGGTTATAACCAGCAAGATTGGTGGGGGAGTCAACGGTGAGTGGACATAGCCACCAAGAGTTTATTGATCATATTTTGGAAGGGTAAAAAAAGTAATAGATGGAATTCAATACCAATTGGTGTGATGATATGTGTGTTGATAAACAAAAATGAAAAAATAATGATTAATTGAATGAGGTAGCTGTTTGGTGTAGAACAACACGAGGATTTGGGAGTTCACATTCACAAGACATTAAAACATTGGAAGCAGACAAAGCCAAAAAAAAAAATAGAATGCTGGATTTGTCATGAAAGGTCCAAAAACTACACTGTTATAAAATTTAAACACCCAGAGACCAGTTATTGTAGTCAAGTCATGTCTTTTTTATGCATACAGGGAGCCAACACCAGACATTCCAGGCATCCAAGGTTAAAATTAGCACAGTTTATATGTGTTTTCATTATCAGTTGCCAGTTAACTGTATTAATTAGGCAAAGGCCACAGCATAATGGCCTCTGGTATGTTGATAATTGTGTTCTTGCACAGTAATTGCGATGCCCAGAATTGGTATCATCGTTCTAGAGGTCAGTAAAAAATGTGTGTATTCTGTATATTCTCCCATTTTTTTAACCAAGTTATCCTGCATTATTTTTGTGTATGCTTTGGCACTGTCGCAACTAGTCTTAAATGGCACTCGAAAATAAATGTACATTTTGCACCTTCAGTGACAAGGGGCATAGAATATAAAAACCATACGGCAGTGAACCTGGAGAAAGCCTCAGCAGGACCATGGTTGATGATTGTGTAAAGTTTTGGATTTTACTCCAGAGGAAGGTTGTTGAGACATTACAGAGGGTACAAATATAGATTAATCAGGATGCTTCCTGTTGTGATGAAACAGTTTTATTAGTACTGAGCAGATTACTGAGCAATTTGATAGGTTTGCAGCGATACAGGTAAATATGGACTAAAGCCAAAAGAACATCATGAGGCCAATATGTTTGTGAACAGAAAGTGCTTGCCCGAGGCAAGACCTGATTAGATAGACAAAAACTGCCTTAACCTTCCTAAACATTGTTCATCTTGGTAATTAATCACACCCTTGTAGCAATGTTTTGTAATTTGGTTAACAATTGAATGGCAATTTATCTTTTGCTTCTTTCTCATTAACAATGCACCATTCATAGTGAAATTGTTCAGCGTGTAAGGTGCTGTGTGAGATAGGGAAGAATAGAAAATGAGATGAGTGAAAGTGATACTTTTTAAAAGTTTTAATGAAAATAGTGTCCATAGGTGCAAGGAGACTTGTCTGTTGAGCTCAGAATTGTCTATTATGACTGTGAAATTAGAACTCCGATACAGCTCTCAGGTCTCTTCCTTCAGCTCAGTGCCCACTGACTCTTTCACAAGATCTGATTACCACAAGGGTCTCTAATGCAGCACCTCTCCAGAACTGTGAGACAGTAATTGACTCTCTGATTCAAGTGTTTCCCAGCCTTTAGTGACTCCGTGCTCTCCACCAATCTCCCCTTCTCTATACTGTTTGCAAGCCTACACTATATTAAATTACTTGGAGGAACCCTGGTTCTATGGTTGCCCTGACGGTTAATGATCTTGCAGTATTTTCTTTCAGATAAAACCCTTTTTCTTCCTGGACTTTTCTATTTCCGACCTTGGCAGTGGGCTTTCCAAAAACTATTTCAAACTCTCTGACTCTCATGAGCACTACAACAACAATTTGCATTTATATTACACCTTTAACATAGTAAAATGTTCCAAGGTGCTGAACAAACAAATTTGACACTGAGCCACATAAAGAGTAATTAGGATAAGTGACCAAAAGCTTGTTCACAGAAGTAGGTTGTATGAAGCATCCTAAAGAAGGAGCGAAAGGTAGATGTGCAGAGGGGTTTAGGAAGCATACGTCAGAACTTAGACAGCTGAAGGTAGAATCATCAATGGAGAAGGAATTAAAATGAGGAACCATAACTAAGCTCCTGTCTGCCTGGTCTGCTGTAAGGACTCCCATTTCCGTCCTCACAGTTTCATGACTCCTTCTCATTTGCACTGACCATTCTGATTTTAATATCAGCGCTTCTGAAATATTCTCCTTTGCCTCAGCTAGGATTTCCAGTTGGCAATGGTCAACAGAAGCACCGGACATAGGTGACATCCTTTCTTGTGCTTCTGTCTACCATAGTAGTGACGATAGATTCTTTCTCCTCTCCTTTCCTCCCCTCTCCATACTCATCGAATCATCACCCTCTCTGTATATGTATTGTGGGCCACAGCAGAACATGATATGGCTGTCCAATCTCATAACGTCAGTACGTAAGTAGCAGTCTTGTGGCAACACTGCACTTCATCTGTACATTCCACCGCAACTCCACAGTCCACCTCACGTGTACACTGCACCTCACCCATATATTCCAGCTCAACCTGCACATACCAACTCACCCATATACATCTCTACCCATTCCACCTCATCTGTACACTCTAGTTCAAATGTACACACCCTACCTGCACAGCCCTGTGCACTGGTCCTTACTTGTACACTCTGCCTCGCCTTTATATTCCATCTCACCCATAATACTTCATCTGTACATTCCATTTCTATGCATGTTCCACACCTGTACAGCTCTGTTCACATGTACATCTCACCACACCTGTACACATCTAACCTGTAAACTCCATTTCACGTATACACTCCTCACCTGTACAGTCCACCATACTTGGTATACCTCAGCATGCCTCTACATAACTCACTGTACATCTCACCTCATCTCTACACTCCACCTCACTTTATGATCGCACTTAAAGCTTATTAACCATATCCTCACAAACTATCTTTTCAACCAAGCTTTTGGCTAGTCTCCTGGACCAGCTAGGGATGCCAGAATCTCAGAATGGCTATTTTAAAATGCAGTAATTTTACTTCTGCAGCTCAAAAGCCATAAATCCCACTTGTTTTGAGCTATACAGATGCATTCAACACACTGAAAAAGTGAATGGAGCTAGTGTCATAGTTTAGACAATCAGAAAGAGGATGTGTGATTGAACAGCTGGCACCGCAGGAGCTGTGGGCTGGATTAGCATAACTCGATAATGCTGGCATAATGGGTGTTACACTTATCCCTTGAACTGCTGATAAATATAGTATCTGACTGCCATCCTTCTACTCTTGAAGAATGAGCATGCAGGGCATGTCCTTGTCCCCATGTATGTACTCACCGCACTCCAAAATGGCACCTATGAAACTGGACACAGTAGTTTGGCAACTTAATGGAGAAAAAGACATTCAGAAAACTGAGTATGTATTAAGAACACAAGAAGGCAAAGGCTTTCAGCTCCATGAGGCCGCTCGCTAATTAAGTTAGATCTTCGCTGGTCTGCATGCCACCTTAATTGACCATCCTTTGCTTTGTAATCCTCGATGCCACTTACTCAATAGGAACTAACAATGTCAACCTGGAAATGCTTGGGAGTGAGTTCTACATGAGCGCTAGCCTTTCTGTGAAAAAAACACCTCCTGATCTGAATTATTGAAGGATGTAATCAGTCCTGTTCTAATGTAAATTCAGGGTGCAAGTTATTACTTTTCTTGTACTTGAAAGCTGAAAAGATGTTTCGATATTTTGCAGGATTAATTAGAAAAAAGATCTATTGAGCTGGTTTTTACACTATTCCCTAAATGTATTTTGTTCTCGTTTGCTTTGTTGGCAACTGGTTAGCCTCTTGATTGATTTAATGATTCCTCCTCAATCTTCTGAGTCTTCCCATGTTACCTACTTGAACTATAAACAATTTAATAGTTCTTTTAAATTACTTTATGTGCGGGTTAGGCCAGGCTGGAAGGTCCTGACTCTGCTGCTCTCTTGTGTTTGTAACTGGAAGTGCAGGCTGCCTGGAGCTCTTTACGAGATTCATTGTGAACAGTTTGGACATAGCACATGCTCAAAGAATCAAGATTTGATTTGATTTGATTTATTTGTTGTCATGAGTACCTAAGTATAATGAAAAGCTTTGTTTGTGATCAGTACAGGGAAATCATTGTAAGCAAAGACATACAGATCATAGAGTGAAAAACGAAACTTAAACAGAGTAAGGCATTCAGATTATGCCAAACACTCGGCAAGGTCAACATTAGCAAGATCAGCATTATTTGAAGATAGAGAGTCCACTTATCAGTCTAATAACGGCTGGGGAAAAAAGCTGTTCCTGAAACTGCCGGTATGTGTGTTCAAGCTTCTCTAGTTTCTGCCTGATGGAAGAGGTTTTAGGAGAGCATTACCAAATGCAAGGGGTCTTTGATGATGTTGACAGCCTTTGCAACAAGAAGTGTAAATGGAGTCAATTGATGGTCTGGGCTGTGCACACAAACTTCTATAGTTTCCTTTGGTCCTGGGCACAACAATTGCCATACCAGGCCGTTATGCACCCAGGCAGTATGCTTTCTATGGTGCATATGTATAGGTTGATGAGGGTCCTTATGAATATGGAAAAGCACAGCAGGAACTGGAGAATCGATGTTTCAGGCATAACCCCCTTCATCAGGAAAGAGGATTGTTCCTGATGAAGGGCTTATGCCCGAAATGTCAATTCTCCTGCTCCTCGGATGCTGCCTGACCTGCTGTGCTTTTCCAGCACCACACACTCAACTCTGATCTCCAGCATCTGCAGTCCTCATTTTCTCCTAGTCCTTATGGATATGCCAAATTTCCTGCGTCAGCCTGAGGAAGAAGAGGCATTGTTGCACCTTCTTGTCCGTCACATCTATGTGGGAGGTCCAGGACACGTTGTCGGTTATTGTCACTACTAGGGACTTGATACTGTCAACCCTCTCAACTGCATCTCCATTGATGTAGAGTGCAGTGTGTTCTCCTCCTTTCTTTTTGAAGTCCGTGATCAGTCCTTTAGTTTTGCCAATATTGAGAAAGACATTGTTATCATTGTATCATGTTACCACGCTCTCTATCTTCTTTCTGTATTCTGACCCATCGTTGTTAGATATCCGTCCTACCACAGTGGTGTCATCAGCAAACTTGTAGATGGCATTTGTTCAGAATTTAACAAGACATCTGTGGGTATACAGGAAGTACAGTAGGGGCTGACACCACATCCTTGGGGTCACCAGTTATTGTGAAGGACACGTAATTGTCTGTCTTCACTGATTGCACCCAGGAAGCTGAGGATCCAGTTGCAAATGGCGGAGCCGAGACCTAGGTCTTGGTGTTTTGAGATCAGTCGGGAGGGGATAATGTTGAAGACGGAGCTGTAGTCGATGAGCAGGAATCTGATATAGGTGTCTTTGTTATCCAGATGCTCCAGCGATGAGTGCAGAGCTAGGGAGATGTTGTCAGCTGTGGACATGTGACATCATTAGGCAAATTATAGGGGTCAACGTGGGCTGGGAGACTAGAGTTGTTGTGGGCCATGACCAGCCTCTTGAAGCACTTCATGATTATGGAGGTCAGAGCCAGTGGGAGGTAGTCATTAAAGCACATTGCATGTGCTTTCTTAAGTACATAACAATGCTGCTACATTTGTTTGTCTGTCATTGAAAAGCCCTACAAGACAGCCATCAAATCTGAATGGCATGGAGCAATAGCATTCAAGAAACTCCATACCATCAAGGATGATGCAGGGTATTTGATTGACAGTCCTGTCATCCCCTTAAATATTCACTCCCTCCACCATTAGCTCACAGTTGCTTCTACTATCTCATAACATCACAAAAGGAGTCTCTTTGACTCATCACACTGGTGCTGGCCATGGGAAAAAGCCATCCAGTTCATCCCTGCTCATTACTCAAAGCTTTACATACGTCCTTCCCCTTTAAGAATCTGCTTCCACCACCATCCCCTTGGGCAGTGCAATCTAGATCAAAACCACGGTCTAAAGGTCACAGCTCATGTGCTGGCAGTGCTGGTTCATCCAGCTGAAAGGCTACAGGTAAAAGTGCACCACCAATCACCAATTCCAAACTGTCGACCTCCATTGAAGATTGACAGGAACATCACGGAGATTTGTTGATTGTTCCTCTGTCAGATGGCTCACACACATCAAGCTTTTGGATCTCAATGCAGTGGCATTTATCTCAAATCCCAGGAAATTGAAGCTTGCTGTGTGACATTGTGAAAGTAGGCAAATAGATACTTTCCAGTCTATGTCCTCCCTCTGATCTTCCCTTACCCACAGATGAGGAAAGTGCTGTGACCCTCTCTCTCACTATATTGCCAACATGATGGTAAAAGACTGAACATTTAATAGGGGGAAGTCTTTATAATGGGATCTCCAGACATCAATCATCTCCAGGGGACAGAAAAATAAAACAATTATTTCTCACTGGAACTCCTCATCAGTTCATGCTGTTCATTAAACCTTGCATACAACCCGGAAAGGATGTGCAACATCCTGGTAGCATGCTGTGCCCTTCCCAACTGGGAGTTGACAAAGGGTGTTTATTGCAAAAGAATTAGGGATCGAGAGCAATCCTCTAAGGATGATGGAAAGGATCAGAATATTGAAAAGGAAGGAAATCCTAGAGAGCATGTTAGAGCAATGCACTGTCAAGAAGGAGAGGCCAGGGAGAACCTCATTGACACCTACTTCCAGGAGAAATGAGTTGTTAGTAAATGACAAGCAGCCCCTGATCAGTCAAAAGGATATTTCTGCACTACTGGAACTTTTCTGCTGATGAATTGTTTTTCATCCCTATAACTATTAACTCGGTATTTTGAGGTAATCCTACTTTCACATATCGACACTTTACAATGCCTGTTCAACATAAACGACAAAGCAGCAGTCACTGAGACAGAGCAGTGACCTGCCGTGACATTGAGATTAGGTTGCTGTCAAGGCTTCAGTCAGCCTATATATATATACATTACTGCGCAATACAGTCTCTCATAAAGGCAGCGGGTTAAGAGTACTCCTGAAGCACATCCTTTTCATTCTTCCAACGTTGGTTAGCCTTCAATGTTTCATGGAGACTGCTTTATCACCCTGAAATAGTGGAGAATCCTGTGGGATGCTGCTTGCCGTGGGAGAGTCAGTACTTTGCGTTTTTCTCTTGGTAAGCCACTAAGTTATGAGTGCAACTAGGAAATCCCTACAGTTGACCTCCCAACTGCAATGACAGTGCACTTCCTTGAAAACTGATAGAAAGGATCTTTGCCTCCAGAGATGTGGGACCATCACTGATTCCATATTATCACTCATAAAGTGGGTATAAATGTAGATGACTTTTGCAGGACATATCCTACCATAATTATTTGAAGTCTCAGTGTTGCCCAAATGCAATGTCTTGGCTACTGTCCTCGATATCATGGTTCAAGGATCTCTAACATCCGTCTGCACTCAATGAGTTGGCTGTTTGTGAGAGGTGAGGAATGCTTAGCAATAGTAATTTCTTTTTTGTGTCTGAAGAGACTGCTCTTTTGTCAAATGGTTCCCATTTCACCATGTCCAAAAATGACAATGTCGCTACAGCCGACAGTTTGAGAGTACATTGAATGAATATTTACAGATGTCTGAGAAATGTTACAATAATGTGTCACCCGTGTCACCCATGTGTTCTCAGTCTGATTATTTTCCTCGCCCTCTCACTGTGTCTTAATGTAGTCCTAATTTCAGCATTTGGGGTTATGGGAGCTGCCCTATAATCGGTCCTGTTTGTTTAGGCCAGTTGACTCCTGGCATATTTGAGCTAATATGGCCCAGACCTGCTAAGAGTGTCCTACCCAGGGACAGGCTCACCCTCCTGTCTTTTCCTGCTGCAGCGTTGGAATCACAGATGGTGGAGAAGTTGGAGGGACTCGGCTCCTCTTGAGTATCCTGCAAGAACATTTCTTGGATCCTGTGTGGGGCTCCTCCTTCCTAAAGGTGTCGATTTGAATTACCCTGTTGCTGTGAGCATGAGGCAGCAGAGAGTGGATGGTGGCACCTGGCTCTGTGGAGAGCAGATGATCACAGTGTAAGGGGCAGTTCCCAGTTTGCAGCAGCTGATGTGAGGGGCAGTTCCTAGTTTGCAGCAGCTGATGTGAGGGGCAGGTCCTAACTTACAGCAGCAGATGTGACGGGTAGTTCCTAACTTACAGCAGCAGATGTGAGGGGTAGTTCCTAACTTGCAGCAGCTGATGTGAGGGGTAGTTCCTAACTTACAGCAGCTGATGTGAGGGACAGGTCCTAACTTACAGCAACTGATGTGAGGGATAGTTCCTAGTTTGCATCAGCTGATGTGAGGGCCAGGTCCTAACTTACAGCAGCAGATGTGAGGGACAGGTCCTAACTTACAGCAGCAGATGTGAGGGGTAGTTCCTAACTTACAGCAGCAGATGTGAGGGGTAGTTCCTAACTTACAGCAGCTCATGTGCTGTGGAGTTGGGGTTTATATACAGTGCCTATGATGGTCAATGTTAGAGAGTCCCAGCAGTGTTCAGCAAACACACCTCTCCTGCTGCATCATTCCACAAGATGGGTCCCAAACTGAATAAATAATGAGGTGAAGAGTGGAAGGCTATGTAAGAAAATGTAACATGGACCATGGCATGCCAGTGTCATAAATCTCTCTGAAAGAAACACGTTGCTAACTGAGGTGGAGGTTCAGCCCTGTAAGTCACCCAGAATGACTACATTTTAAATTGTCAGGAAGAAACCAACAGATCCTGGCTCAGAGACAACAATACATTAAACAAATACACGCAGTAATGCTTATATAGGAAACAGCTTGAGTAAATGCCGATGTGTAAATGGGGCATGTTCAAATCTTTATGCTTAGGTGTTTGTCTAGTCTGTATAATGTGAAACTTTGTGCAGTCAAGAGATGTAACCTCCACCAGGAGGCAGAACAAGCATCACTATAATGCTTTACTTCCACACTGTTCCAAGAACTAGGGGGCGGATATCCATGGGATTCATCTCACATCTTTCCCTCTCGAGGGAAAGCAGAGCAGTGGGGTGTGAATCAACAACAGGGATAGAGAGCATAGGAGGATGCCAATATCCCCACCCTCATAGAGGCAACTACTGTGCTGTGTCAAGGACTTGTGCACACAGCCACTTTCAGAGGGTTGAACTTAATCTTAGGGGACTAATTAAAGTGGGTAGTTTATACAGGAGGGATGGGGAGGATGCTTAAATGCCCCACAACACTATTGGAGGAAATAGCTGGTTATCTCCCCAGTGTCCTCAGAACCAAAATCATCCTCCCAACAAAAGTCACCAAAATGCACCATCCAGTGACTTATCACATCAAAGCATTGTAGCAACTTGCTCAGGTTTCTTCAGCACTACATTCAAACCCACATAGTGAATAAACGCAAGGGAGCATCACCCACATGCAAGTTCCTTGCCAAGGTGCACAACGTGTTGACTTGGAACTATATTGCCATTCCATTACTGTCACTGGGTCAAAATCCTTGAACTCCTGACTAAACAGCCTGGGGATGCACTGACTCCCCAAGGACTGCAGCAGTTCAAGACGACACGGTTCACCTTCACCTTCTAGGTGACAATTAGGGATAGGCAACAAAGTAATGTGCATGCACACTTTCAACACAGCCCAAACCTCGTTTGAATCTTAAACATGTCACAATTTACACATAGTATTGGATTGAAACTGTCCACTCAAAATCGGCACTTCTTTTTTATTGACTGCTGTTACTTTGCAATAACAAATGTAACTGATCTCAGCTTGCAAAGGCTTAAGTTTAAATTACTTGAAAGTAACAGCAACTTCATGTTTGATTTACATTCACAACTTTGTTGAAAACACTGGGAAATGTGATAAATCACAAACTAAATCACCAAGTCTAACATCTCCACTTCCTTACAATAACTGATCGGCTCTGAATATAACACCATTTCTATTTAAAACATCAGAAGGTGTGTAACTTCACTCTTAATGTTATCAGGCAGAACTATTAACATATGACACGAACATTCACACAAACTATTAAAACCTAACGCAGAACATCTTCACAAACTGTTAAAATAAAGAGCAGAATATACACACAAATTATTAAAGCATAGCAGAGAACAATCACACAAAATGTTAAAAATAGAACACAATATTTGCACAAACTGTTCAAATGTAATAGAATTATCACACAATTTGTTCAAGCAAATTGGCCAACAATCTCACAAACTATTAGAATATTTGCACAAATGAGGATAATCTATTCTTTGAAGAGAAAGGTTAATGTTGGATCACTGCTGTCAAAAGTAAAATAGCTTCATTAGGTCAATGTTCACCTTTTTGCAGATGACCTGATGATGCTGGTCACCTGTAATGATCATTTTTTTCCAGCAAGAGGCAGCAACATCTCACCAACTGAACCCTGCAAATAATGAACATCCTATTCAAAACTTTTCCTTATCAAATTGAACCATGTCAAAGATAATCTGGAGGAGTTTTTCCCCTTTTTGCTTACTGGATCTTAGGATAGGAACTATCTAAACTGATTGTTTTTCAGAAATCTTTAACGTGTTTGGGTACAACATCTATGGGTAACGCAGTGTCATAGAGTCATAGAGATGTACAGCATGGAAACAGACCCTTCGGTCCAACCCGTCCATGCTCCTTATCAAATTGAACCATGTCAAAGATAATCTGGAGGAGTTTTTCCCCTTTTTGCTTACTGGATCTTAGGATAGGAACTATCTAAACTGATTGTTTTTCAGAAATCTTTAACGTGTTTGGGTACAACATCTATGGGTAACGCAGTGTCATAGAGTCATAGAGATGTACAGCATGGAAACAGACCCTTCGGTCCAACCCGTCCATGCTGACCAGATATCACAACCCAATCTAGTCCCACCTGCCAGCACCCGGCCCATATCCCTCCAAACTCTTCCTATTCATACACCTATCCAAATGCCTCTTAAATGTTGCAATTGTACCAGCCTCCACCACATCCTCTGGCAGCTCATTCCATACACGTACTACCCTCTGCGTGAAAAAGTTGCCCCTTAGGTCTCTTTTATATCTTTCCCCTCTCACCCTAAACCTATGCCCTCTCGTTCTGGACTCCCCGACCCCAGGGAAAAGACTTTGTCTATTTATCCTATCCATGCCCCTCATAATTTTGTAAACCTCTATAAGGTCACCCTTCAGCCTCCGACGCTCC